>NC_134361.1:217571393-217726393 GCF_048569485.1 Anomaloglossus baeobatrachus | reverse complement strand
GTTATGTGGTGAGCGCCCCCTAGTGGTTGTGGTGGTGGCAGCACTATTATTTAAAGGAGTTCTCTGCTTTTTGAAAATGTAAAAACCTCAGCAGATGTGATAAAATTTGGGACCGCTGCAGCCAATCAGTACCACTATGCTGTTGCTTCGCCTATCTGATGACCCTGGCTCCAAATGCAAACTTTGCAATAGACCCTCTACCCGTGACTCCCCCAACATTTCACTTCTACTTTATGTCAATGTCATCTCGTACCTCTCCGAACTGTCCTTCCCCCAGCTTTTCTTTAAGCCGCAGTTGGTTGCGCGGAAACTCTCCTACACTGATGTCCTTCTTGGTGAGCGAATCCACGGTGAGGGCCGGGACGGCGTACATATTATTACCCGTCACTCCCTGCAGGTTAACAATGTCGGTCTCCGCATAGTGCGGGACACTGTTCTGGAAGCCTTGATGTGGAGTGGACTTGGTGAGATCTGGTTCAGCATAATCTCCACTACAGGCTGAAAGTAAATGCGACATCTCAGTAACTAGACACCGAATCTACAAAACACTGTACCTAATACAACTGAGAAGGGTCCATATTATAGCAGCTATATTCTTGTATATAGGGGCAGTATTATAGCAGTTACATTCTTGTACATAGGAGCAGTATTATAGTAGTTATATTCTTGTACATGGGGGCAGTATTATAGCAGTTATATTCTTGTATATAGGGGCAGTATTATAGCAGTTATATTCTTATACATAGAGGCAGTATTATAGTAGTTATATTCTTGTACATGGGGGCAGTATTATAGCAGTTATATTCTTGTACATAGGGGGCAGTATTATAGTAGTTATATTCTTGTACATAGGGGGCAGTATTATAGTAGTTATATTCTTGTACATAGGGACAGTATTATAGTAGTTATATTCTTGTATATAGGGGCAGTATTATAGCAGTTATATTCTTATACATAGAGGCAGTATTATAGTAGTGATATTCTTGTACATAGGGACAGTATTATAGTAGTTATATTCTTGTAAATAGGAGCAGTATTATAGTTATATTCTTGTACATCGGAGCAGTATTATAGCAGTTATATAATTATACATAGGGGGCAGTATTATAGTAGTTATATTCTTGTATATAGGGGGCAGTATTATAGTAGTTATATTCTTGTACATAGGAGCAGTATTATAGTAGTTATATTCTTGTACATAGGGGGTAGTATTATAGTAGTTATATTCTTGTATATAAGGGGGTAGTATTATAGTAGATATATTCTTGTACATAGGAGCAGTATTATAGTAGTTATATTCTTGTACATAAGGGACAGTATTATAGTAGTTATATTCTTGTACATAGGAGCAGTATTATAGTAGTTATATTCTTGTACATAGGGGCAGTATGATAGTAGTTATATTCTTGTATATAAGGGGGTAGTATTATAGTAGATATATTCTTGTACATAGGGGCAGTATTATAGTAGTTATATTCTTGTACATAGGGGCAGTATTATAGCAGTTATATTCCTGTACATAGGGAGCAGTATTATAGTAGTTATATTATTGTATATAAGGGGGTAGTATTATAGTAGATATATTCTTGTACATAGGAGCAGTATTATAGTAGTTATATTCTTGTACATAGAGGCAGTATTATAGTAGTTATATTCTTGTACATAGGAGCAGTATTATAGTAGTTATATTCTTGTACATAGGGGGCAGTATTATAGTATTTATATTCTTGTACATAGTAGCAGTATTATAGTAGTTATATTCTTGTACATAGGGGCAGTATTATAGTAGTTATATTCTTGTATATAGGGGGCAGTATTATAGTAGTTATATTCTTGTACATAGGGGCAGTATTATAGTAATTATATTCTTATATATAGGAGGCAGTATTATAGTAGTTATATTCTTGTACATAGGGGGCAATATTATAGTAGTTATATTCTTGTACATAGGGGGCAGTATTATAGTAGTTATATTCTTGTACATAGGGGCAATATTATAGTAGTTATATTCTTGTACATAGGGAGCAGTATTATAGTAGTTATATTCTTGTATATAGGAGGCAGTATTATAGTAGTTATATTCTTATATATAGGAGGCAGTATTATAGTAGTTATATTCTTGTACATAGGGGGCAATATTATAGTAGTTATATTCTTGTACATAGGGGCAGTATTATAGTAGTTATATTCTTATATATAGGAGGCAGTATTATAGTAGTTATATTCTTGTACATAGGGGGCAATATTATAGTAGTTATATTCTTGTACATAGGGGGCAATATTATAGTAGTTATATTCTTATATATAGGAGGCAGTATTATAGTAGTTATATTCTTGTACATAGGGGCAATATTATAGTAGTTATATTCTTGTACATAGGGGGCAGTATTATAGTAGTTATATTCTTGTACATAGGGGCAATATTATAGTAGTTATATTCTTGTACATAGGGAGCAGTATTATAGTAGTTATATTCTTGTACATAGGGGGCAGTATTATAGCAGTTATATTCTTGTACAGAGGGGGCAGTATTATAGTAGTTATATTCTTGTACATAGGGAGCAGTATTATAGTAATTATATTCTTGTACATAGTGGCAGTATTATAGTAGTTATATTCTTGTATATAGGGGGCAGTATTATAGTAGTTATATTCTTGTACTGTACAGTATATAGAGGCAGTATTATACTAGTTATATTTTTGTACATAGGGGCAGTATTTTATTATCTATATTGTTTATGCACTGGTCACGATTCTTCCTCAGGATCTATCTCCTATACAGTACAGTGGGTGTGACATGTTGTGTATCACTGGCCGCACCTGAATCCTCGGCGCTCTGGGACAGCTCGGGAAGTTTACGTAGTGGTTTGGTCGGCTGCTGGTAGTCAAGATCTAGAGGGAAGATTCTCTCGTAGGTTGGGTTGGACTGGTGGATCTGCGTCTGGTTGTTGTTGCCGATGGTGTAACTGTAGAAGGACAACCGTACAGTGGCGTCTTCTTCTAAGATTCGACGTGGAGCCTGAAAGGTTTCATGCTATTATTAGAGAAATGTCCCGATCCCCAAGATCCCGTGAGATCACTGCTCCCTGGGATTTTACCTTCTCCAGTCTCTTTTGTATATATTGTTTCCACAGGATCAGGACTATGATAACGAGCAGGAGAAGGATTATGGCCACCAAACAGCCGATCAGAACAGAGGTTTTTGGCTCGTCCGGTTTGTCCAGTGGTCGGCTGATGGTGAATGGGAAAGTGGTTTCTGGAAAAGAAAACAGATAGTTACTGGTGGTCATAGGAAGGTTGAGGTTAGTCGGTGGCTAGTGGTGGTTGACAGGAGTATGTTAGATGTCAAAGGTGGACCTTCGAGGCCATAGACCTTCACTGGTTGGCATACATGGGGCAGCTCAGTAGATATCATATACACATCACCCACCAGATCTCCTCTCAGTAGCGTTCAGGATGGGGGTCTCAGTGGTAGCAGCCTTAACAGTAGTAGGAGGGAGGGTGACAATGGTGGGCACGTCAATATCCATGTCTGGAGTGGAAGGAGAAGACAACAAGAAGTAAAGTATTAATTCAATATATTATTCCCGACTCGAATCCTGTCCCTAGGCCTTATATGTAAAGAGTTGTCAGAACTTTCAGAACTCCGTCCCCATCTTTCTGCTCTTTTACATCTGTATACTTCACCCAAAATATGCCCGAATAACGAGATGTCTCACTTGACTGGAACGAGATTTCACTGAACATCATCCATGTGTCGGCAAAGTAGAACTTGCAGAGGATGAAGCTCCCGACTCTCTGCTGCAATGGGATCATGACAAATCTAGAACTGGGGTTCTTGTCGTCTAGCACCGTCACCACCCCCACCGACTCCGGCTCCCAGTCCGACTGTTGTCGGGATTTAAAGAAACACTCCGCCCTCTGGAAAATCTTCACCCCTTTGGTGAACATATTATTACAGTGGACCTGGAAAGGCAACAAAGAGATGTTTTGGATTTGTTTAGCTTCAGTGTATAGTAATCAGCATGTCATCAGGAAACATTACTGAATGAGGATGACCTCAGGTGATAGTCTACAGCTTAGAATGACCTCAGGAGAAGATTTACAATATGAGAATGACCTCCGGTGACAGTCTACAGCTTAGAATGACCTCAGGAGAAGATTTACAATATGAGAATGACCTCCGGTGACAGTCTACAGCTTAGAATGACCTCAGGAGCAGATTTACAATATGAGAATGACCTCAGGTGATAGTCTACAGCTTAGAATGACCTCAGGAGAAGATTTACAATATGAGAATGACCTCCGGTGAAAGTCTACAGCTTAGAATGACATCAGGAGATGATTTACAATATGAGAATGACCTCAGGTGACAGTCCATAGCATAGAATGACCTCAGGTGACAGTCTACAGCTTAGAATGACCTCCGGTGATAGTCTATAGCTTAGAATGACCTCAGGTGACAGTCCATAGCTTAGAATGACCTCAGGAGAAGATTTACAATATGAGAATGACCTCCGGTGACAGTCTACAGCTCAGAATGATCTCAGGTGAAAGTCTACAGCTTAGAATCACCTCAGGAGATGATTTACAATATGAGAATGACCTCAGGTGACAATCCATAGCATAGAATCACCTCAGGTGACAGTCTACAGCTTAGAATGACCTCCGGTGATAGTCTATAGCTTAGAATGACCTCAGGTGACAGTCCATAGCATAGAATGACCTCAGGTGACAGTCTACAGCTTAGAATGACCTCCGGTGATAGTCTATAGCTTAGAATGACCTCAGGAGAAGATTTACAATATGAGAATGACCTCCGGTGATAGTCTAAAGCTTAGAATGATCTCAGGTGAAAGTCTACAGCTTAGAATCACCTCAGGAGATGATTTACAACATGAGAATGACCTCAGGTGACAATCCATAGCATAGAATCACCTCAGGTGACAGTCTACAGCTTAGAATGACCTCCGGTGATAGTCTATAGCTTAGAATGACCTCAGGTGACAGTCCATAGCTTAGAATGACCTCAGGAGATTATTTACAATATGAGAATGACCTTAAGGCGGGCTTTGCACACTACGATATCGCAGGTGCGATGTCGGTGGGGTCAAATCGAAAGTGACACACATCCGGCGTCACAGTCGATATCGTAGTGTGCAAATCCTTTTTGATACGATTAACGAGCGCAACAGCATCGTTATCGTATCATCGGTGTAGGGTCCGACATTTCCATAATGCCGGTGCAGCGACAGGTATGATGTAGTTTCTCGTTCCTGCGGCAGCACACATTGCTGTGTATGAAGCCGCAGGAGCGAGGAACATCTCCTTACCTGCGTCCCGGCTGCTATTGGCCGCCTGCCGTGTGACGTCGCTGTGACGCTGCACGACCCGCCCCCTTAGGAAGGAGGCGGGTCGCCGGCCAGAGCGACGTCGCAGGGCAGGTGAGTGCATGTGAAGCTGGCGTAGCAATAATGGCCTCAGGAGACAATCTACAGAATGAGTGGTCCAATGAGACAGTTTACAGCTTAGAAGGACCTCAGGAGAAGAGTTGCAATATGAGAATGACCTCTGGAGATAATTTACAGCATGAGAATGACATTAAGAGACAGTTTACAGAATGGAAATGATGTCAGGAGACAGCATCCAGCATTAGAATGGACCGGGGAGGCAATTTAAAACATGAGAATGTCCTCAGGAGAAAGTTTACATAATGAGAATGACATCAACAAACAGTTTAAAGCATAAGAAAAATACAACAACACAATTTACAGCATGAGAATAACATTATGGACATTTTGCAGCATGAGAATGACCTCAGGGACAGATTACAGAATGAAAATGAGTTCAGGAAACAGTTTACAGTATGATAATGATGTCACATGACAGTTTACATAATGAGAATGATCTCAGGAGACAGTGTATGGTAATGAGAATGATCCCAAGAAACAGGTTAAAGCATCATGATGACCTAGAGTCACAGCTTACAATGTAAAAATAACCTAAATAGACTGTTTAGAAAATAAGAATGACCTCAGGGACACTTAGCAGTGTGAGAATGACCTCAGGGACAGTTTACAAAGGAGAATTGACTTACATGGGGGGGGGGGGAGTTTACCTTATGAGGGTAACCTAAGAAGACAGTTTTCATCTCTGGGCTATTTTGCAATATGGGAATGACCTCATGGACAGTTTACAAAATGAGAATGACGTTGGTCGACAGTTTACAACTTCAGAGGAGACAGTGTACAGTCATGAGAATGAGCTCAAGAAAGTTTACAGCACGAGAATGACCTCAAGAGACAGTTTACAGCACGAGAATGACCCCGAGACAGTTTACAGCACGAGAATGACCCTGAGACAGTTTACAGCATCAGAATCACCCAAGGGACAGATTACAGCATGATAATGACCTCAAGAGACAGTTTACAGCATGAGAATGACCTCAGGGACAGTTTACACCACGAGAATTACCTCAGGGACAGTTTACAGCATGAGAATGACCTCATGGACAGTGTACAGCATGAGAATGACCTCATGGACAGTTTACAGCATGAGAATGACCTCAGGGACAGTGTACAGCATGAGAATAACCTCAGGGACAGTGTACAGCATGAGAATGACCTCAGGGACAGTGTACAGCATGAGAATGACCTCATGGACAGTGTACAGCATGAGAATGACCTCAGGGACAGTTTACAGCATGAGAATGACTTCAGGGACAGTTTACAGCATGAGAATGACCTCAGGGACAGTGTACAGCATGAGAATAACCTCAGGGACAGTGTACAGCATGAGAATGACCTCAGGGACAGTGTACAGCATGAGAATGACCTCAGGGACAGTGTACAGCATGAGAATGACCTCATGGACAGTGTACAGCATGAGAATGACCTCATGGACAGTGTACAGCATGAGAATGACCTCAGGGACAGTTTACAGCATGAGAATGACCTCAGGGACAGTTTACACCACGAGAATGACCTCAGGGACAGTTTACAGCATGAGAATGACCTCAGGGACAGTTTACAGCATGAGAATGACCTCAGGGACAGTTTACAGCATCAGAATCACCCAAGGGACAGTTTACACCATGAGAATGACCTCAGGGACAGTTTACAGCATGAAAATTACCTCAGGGACAGTTTACAGCATGAGAATGACCTCAGGGACAGTTTACAGCATGAGAATGACCTCAGGGACAGTTTACAGCATGAGAATGACCTCAGGGACAGTTTACAGCATGAGAATGACCTCAAGAGACAGTTTATAGCATGAGAATGACCTCAGGGACAGTGTACAGCATGAGAATGACCTCAAGAGACAGTTTAGAGCATGAGAATGACCTCAGGGACAGTTTACACCACGAGAATTACCTCAGGGACAGTTTACAGCATGAAAATGACCTCATGGACAGTGTACAGCATGAGAATGACCTCAGGGACAGTTTACAGCATGAGAATGACCTCATGGACAGTGTACAGCATGAGAATGACCTCAGGGACAGTTTACACCATGAGAATGACCTCAGGGACAGTTTACAGCATGAGAATGACCTCAGGGACAGTTTACAGCAAGAGAATGACCTCAGGGACAGTTTACAGCATGAGAATGACCTCAGGGACAGTTTACAGCATCAGAATGATCTCATGGACAGTTTACAGCATGATAATGACCTCAGGGACAGTTTACAGCATGAGAATGACCTCAGGGACAGTTTACAGCAAGAGAATGATCTCAGGGACAGTTTACAGCATGAGAATGACCTCAGGGACAGTTTACACCATGAGAATGACCTCAGGGACAGTTTACACCATGAGAATGACCTCAGGGACAGTTTACAGCATGAGAATGACCTCAGGGACAGTTTACAGCATGGAAATGACCTCATGGACAGCGTACAGCATGAGAATGACTTCAGGGACAGTTTACAGCATGGAAATGACCTCATGGACAGCGTACAGCATGAGAATGACCTCATGGACAGCGTACAGCATGAGAATGACTTCAGGGACAGTTCACAGCATGAGAATGACCTCAGGGACAGTGTACAGCATGAAAATGACCTCCAGGACAGTGTACAGCATGATAATGACCTCAAGAGACAGTTTACAGCATGAGAATGACCTCAGGGACAGTTTACAGCATGAGAATGACCTCATGGACAGTGTACAGCATGAGAATGACCTCAGGGACAGTGTACAGCATGAAAATGACCTCAAGGACAGTGTACAGCATGATAATGACCTCAAGAGACAGTTTACAGCATGAGAATGACCTCAGGGACAGTTTATAGCATGAAAATGACCTCAAGGACAGTGTACAGCATGATAATGACCTCAAGAGACAGTTTACAGCATGAGAATGACCTCAGGGACAGTTTATAGCATGAAAATGACCTCAAGGACAGTGTACAGCATGATAATGACCTCAAGAGACAGTTTACAGCATGAGAATCACCTCAGGGACAGTTTATAGCATGAGAATGACCTCAAGAGACAGTTTACAGCATGAGAATGACCTCAAGAGACAGTTTAGAGCATGAGAATGACCTCAGGGACAGTGTACAGCATGAAAATGACCTCATGGACAGTGTACAGCATGATAATGACCTCAAGAGACAGTTTAGAGCATGAGAATGACCTCAGGGACAGTGTACAGCATGAGAATGACCTCAGGGACAGTTTACAGCATGAGAATGACCTCAGGGACAGTTTACAGCATGAGAATGATCTCATGGACAGTGTACAGCATGATAATGACCTCAGGAGACAGTTTACAGCATGAGAATGACCTCAGGGACAGTTTACAGCATGAGAATGACCTCAGGGACAGTTTACAGCATGAGAATGACCTCAGGGACAGTTTACACCATGAGAATGACCTCAGGGACAGTTTACACCATGAGAATGATCTCAGGGACAGTTTACAGCATGAGAATGACCTCAGGGACAGTTTACAGCATGGAAATGACCTCATGGACAGCGTACAGCATGAGAATGACCTCATGGACAGCGTACAGCATGAGAATGACTTCAGGGACAGTTTACAATATGGAAATGACCTCATGGACAGCGTACAGCATGAGAATGACCTCATGGACAGCGTACAGCATGGAAATGACCTCATGGACAGTTTACACCATGAGAATGACTTCAGGGACAGTTTACACCATGAGAATGACCTCATGGACAGCGTACAGCATGAGAATGACCTCATGGACAGCGTACAGCATGGAAATGACCTCATGGACAGTTTACAGCATGAGAATAACCTCAGGGACAGTTTACACCATGAGAATGACCTCATGGACAGCGTACAGCATGAGAATGACCTCATGGACAGCGTACAGCATGGAAATGACCTCATGGACAGTTTACACCATGAGAATGACTTCAGGGACAGTTTACACCATGAGAATGACCTCATGGACAGCGTACAGCATGAGAATGACCTCATGGACAGCGTACAGCATGGAAATGACCTCATGGACAGTTTACACCATGAGAATGACCTCAGGGACAGTTTACACCATGAGAATGACCTCATGGACAGCGTACAGCATGAGAATGACCTCATGGACAGCGTACAGCATGGAAATGACCTCATGGACAGTTTACACCATGAGAATGACCTCAGGGACAGTTTACACCATGAGAATGACCTCATGGACAGCGTACAGCATGAGAATGACCTCAGGGACAGTTTACACCATGAGAATGACCTCATGGACAGCGTACAGCATGAGAATGACTTCAGGGACAGTTTACAAAATGAGAATGATGTAAGCCTACAGTTTACAACTTCAGAGAAGATAGTGTACACTAATGAGAATGACCTCAGGGTCATTTTACATTTTAAGAATGACCTCAGGAGACAGCTTACAGTATGACAATAACCTAAAAAGACATTTAACAACATGACAATGACCTCAGGTACATTTTGCAGTATGAAAATGTTCTTAAGGACAGCTTGAGAATGGAGAATGACCTAAGATGACAGTTTATAGCATGAGAGTGACCTTAGGAGAAAGTGTACAATATGAGAGTGACCTCAGAAGCTGACCTTTTTCTCAATGCCTATCCATCAGCACATACACAAGGACGACATCTCTTTTACCTTCATAAATGTAAAGTTTCTGGGTCCATCAAACTGGAACTCTATCTCCACATATCCGCTGCGGGTACTTTCATTTTTCCAGCCGACATAATCATAGCCGGGCCAAACACGATATTGATGGCTCTGCGTAAAGTCGTCTAACCCAAGCACTCCATCTGTGAGCTGACCCAGGCCGTCAAACAGCCGTCTGCATGGAGAAAATAGAGAGAGTTTGATAAGAATGGGGAGGGTTTTATCTATCCATCCATCGATCCCTCCATCCATCCATCCATCCATCCATCCATCCCTCTATCTATCCATCCATCCATCTATCCCTCCATCCATCCATCCATCCATCTATCTATCCCTCCATCCATCCATCCATCTATCCCTCCATCCATCCATCCATCCATCTATCCCTCCATCCATCCACCCATCCATCCCTCCATCCATCCATCCATCTATCCCTCCATCCATCCCTCTATCTATCCATCCATCTATCCCTCTATCCATCCATCTGTCCCTCTATCCATCCATCCATCCATCTATCCCTCTATCTATCCATCCATCCATCCATCCCTCTATCCATCCATCCATCCCTCTATCCATCCATCCATCCCTCTATCCATCCATCAAATCATCCATCCATCCATCCATCCATCTATCCCTCCATCCATCTATCCCTCTATCCATCCATCCATCTATCTATCCTTCTATCCATCCATCCACCCATCCATCCCTCCATCCATCCATCCCTCTATCTATCCATCCATCTATCCCTCTATCCATCCATCTGTCCCTCTATCCATCCATCCATCCATCCATCTATCCCTCCATCCATCCCTCTATACATCCATCCATCCCTCTATCCATCCATCAAATCATCCATCCATCCATCCATCCATCTATCCCTCCATCCATCTATCCCTCTATCCATCCATCCATCCATCCATCAATCTATCTATCCCTCTATCCATCCATCTATCCATCCGTCCGTCCGTCCGTCCGTCCATCCATCAATCCATCCATCTATCCCTCTATCCATCCATCTATCCCTCTATCCATCCATCTATCCCTCCATCCATCCATCCCTCTATCCATCCATCCATCCCTCTATCCATCCATCCATCCCTCTATCCATCCATCCATCAAATCATCCATCCATCCATCTATCCCTCCATCCATCTATCCCTCTATCCATCCATCCATCCATCCATCCATCCATCCATCTATCCCTCAATCCATCCATCTATCCCTCTATCCATCCATCTATCCCTCTATCCATCCATCTATCCCTCTATCCATCCATCCATCCCTCTATCCATCCATCCATCCATCCCTCTATCCATCCATCAAATCATCCATACATCCATCCATCCATCCATCTATCCCTCCATCCATCTATCCCTCTATCCATCCCTCCATCCATCTATCCCTCTATCCATCCATCCATCCATCCATCCATCTATCTATCCCTCTATCGATCCATCCGTCCGTCCGTCCGTCCATCCATCCATCCATCCATCCATCTGTCCATCCATCCTTCTATCTATCTACAGTACCTCTTCTCTAGGTAACCGTCGTAGGTAGAGTCGTTCAGGTAGGAGACAGGATGTCCAGGAGCCATAAATGTTTCTCCTTCTGGAATACTGTATGACTTCAGACCATCTGGAATAAATATATAACACAGGCCACTCCATGGCTTTACTTTTATTTTATTTGTATCAATTAACAAATTGCAAAGTGAATGAACACAAGTAAATGTAAATCTAAATATTGGGTGACTGCCCGTCTCCTCTGTTCTCAGAATTCGGTGACCGCCCGTCTCCTCCGTCCTCAGAATTCGGTGACCGTCCGTCTCCTCTGTTCTCAGAATCCAATGACCGTCCATCTCCTCCGTTCTCAGAATTCGGTGACCGCCCGTCTCCTCCGTCCTCAGAATTCGGTGACCGTCCGTCTCCTCTGTTCTCAGAATCCGGTGACCGCCCGTCTCCTCCGTCCTCAGAATTCGGTGACCACCCGTCTCCTTCGTCCTCAGAATTCGGTAACCGTCCGTCTCCTCTGTCCTCAGTATTTGGTGACCGTCAGTCTCCTCCATCCTCAGTATTCAGTGATCGCCAGTCAACTCCGTCCTCAGTATCCGGTGACTGCCCGTCTCCTCCGTCCTCAGTATTCAGTGACCGCCCGTCGCCTACATACTCAGTATTCAGTGACCACTTGTCACCTCCATTCTCAGTTTTCAGTGACCACCTGTCACCTCCATCCTCAGTATCCGGTGACTACCTTTTGCCTCCGTCCTCGGTATTCGGTGATGGCCCGTTGCCTTCATCACTTCTTCTCGTCACTTGTACACAGGTTATGGAGGAGCTCATCAGGAGGTTTCTCCAAACATCTTGGAGACCTGACCCCCGATCTTCTGTCATTTCTGTTTTGTTCATTCACTTTGAATTTTGTTAATTAATAAAATAAACTATTAACATTTTTATTTTTGAAAGTGTTTATCTTGCAGGATTTTTCCACTCATCTACCTAAAACGTTTGCTGGGTACCCTATGTACTTACCAAGCCACACGCAGCCGTACAGCTCCACCCTCATACACACGGTCATGGGGACCTTGGTGACCGGGATGACTCGGATGTGACTTGCAATGATTGGGGGCTTCAGATCGGTCAGGACCACCTCGTACTCATCTACGTTACCTTTTATAACCTACGTGTAGAAAGCAGAAGGCAACGTCATCAATCATTCATGAGACTCTACACAAGGTCATCCTTCACATCGGCAAGACGGCCATTATCAGAAGTTATGTCAAGGATAAGCAGCCGTCGGCTCAGGGTCAGTCTGCGGCTATACAGCTCGCTCGGATGGCGTAGTTTGGGAGATATTACGGTACTTCTGATGAATCTTGCTCTTTCTTGTTGACTTACGTCTTCGAGCAATCGGCCACGTCATACACTTGTCAGGGCAGGATGTGGTGTACCCCTGAGAAGAAGACATCGTCTTCTCCTGAGACCATCTGGATGTCAAGGGTCTTACTCATCTGGAAAGAGAATATTGACCTCCTTGTCTCGAGACAGCCAATGTGGCCACCACTAGGGGTGCCTGTCAGTGCTCATATCGTACACTGCACACTGCAGAGGTTACAGGGGTGGTGGGTCCACCTGTCAGTGCTCGGACCATACGTCACACACTGCAGAGGTTACAGGGGTGGGGGGTCCACCTGTCATTGCGCGGACCATACGTCACACAGTGCAGGGGTTACAGGGGTGGGAGTCCGCCTGTCAGTGTTCGGACCATACACCGCACACACTACAGGGGTGGGGGGTCCGCCTGTCAGTTCTCGGACCAAACGCCGCACACTATAGAGCTTACAGGGGTAGGGGGTCCGCCTGTCACTGCTCAAACCAGAGACTGCACACTGCAGAGGTTACAGGGGTGGGGGGTCCTCCTGTCAGAGCTCAGACCATACACTGCACACTGTATTACATTGCTCTGCAAGGCGGTCATCCCAGAAGGAAGCCTCTTCTAAGGATGATGCACAAGAAAGCCGCAAACAGTTTGCTGAAGACAAGTAGACTAAGGCTGGCGTCACACGGTACGATCTATCGTACGATCGCACAAGCGATCGCACCCGCCCCCGTCATTTGTGTGTCACGGGCAATTAGTTGCCCGTGGCGCACAAAGTCGTTAACCCCATGTCACACGCACTTACCTCCCGGACGAGGTCGCTGTGGGTGGCGAACATCCTCTTCCTGAAGGGGGAGGGACGTCATACAGCCGCCGGCCAATAGAAGCGGAGGGGCGGAGATGAGCAGGAGGTAACATCCCGCCGACCTCCTTCCTTCCACATTGCCGGCGGCCGCAGGTAAGCTGCAGTTCATCGTTCCCGGGGTGTCACACGGAGCGATGTGTGCTGCCTCGGGAACGATGAACAACCGGAGCACAGAAGGAGGACCGACATTTTGAAAATGAACGACGTATCAACGAGCAACGATAAGGTGAGTATTTTTGCTCGTTCACAGTCGTTTGGAGGTGTCACACGGAACGACATCTCTAACGATGCCGGATGTGTGTCACGAATTCCGTGACCCTGCCGACATATCGCACGATATATCGTACCATGTAACGCCGGCATAAGGATATGGATTACTGGATTGGTCCTGGGGTCTGATGAGACCAAGATAAACTTATTTGCGTCAGATGGTGTCAGGGTGTGTGGTGGAAACAGATGAGGAGGACAAAGACAAGTGTGTCCTGCCTACAATCAGGCATGGTGGTGGTTGTTGTCGTGGTTGGAGGCTGCATGAGTGCTGCTGGCTGTGGGGGCTACAGATCATTGAGGGAACCATGAATGCCAACATGTACTGTGACATACTGAAGCAGAGCAGGATCTCCTCCCTTCATATTCCTACATGATATCGACCCCAAACACCTCCAAGTCCACCACTGCCTCGCTAAAGAAACTGAGGGTAAAGGTGCTGAACCGGCCGAGTATCTCCAGACCTAAACCTTATGGAGCATCACACATGGAATGATTTGTAGAGGATTCTTGCCTGCTGTCCTTGGTGGTCCTTCCATGAAAGCCACCGCTCTCCATTGCGACTGTAGTCCACTCGGTAAGATCTGGCAAACTCCTTCCCCGTAGCTCGGGCATGACGACCTTGAGTTCCAATCAAGGTGATGAAGAAGAGTTTGTGTAGGTGTATCTGTAAGTATTGCACGTCCTCGGGCTGCAGGAGACCTGCCGGGCACCAGGCTCCATCACCTTCTTCTCGTTGTAGTCTGGAAGAAGAAAACAAAATATCCCAAACACTGAATTTAAGAATTAGTATGTGGGCGTTGTGCATATATGTCCCAACCGTCCCGGACCGAGCAGGACTGTCCCGAATGTGGGGAGCTGTCCTGAGAGATCAGGGGTATGTCCTAACTTCAGCTGTATAGGGGTCCAATGGATACAGATATAATTGTATATCAACAGTGGAGGAAAAAGCGGTCAGATACTTGCTCCACCATTCCCTGCCACACATATATTGTAGATTATAGAGTGCTATATATACATTGTAGATTATAGAGTGCCACACACACATTGTAGATTATAGAGTGGCACACATACATTGTAGATTATAGAGTGCCACACATACATTGTAGATTATAGAGTGCCACACATACATTGTAGATTATAGAGTGCCACACATACATTGTAGATTATAGAGTGCCACACATACATTGTAGATTATAGAGTGCCACACATACATTGTAGATTATAGAGTGCCACACATACATTGTAGATTATAGAGTGTCACACATACATTGTAGATTATAGAATGTCACACATACATTGTAGATTATAGAGTGCCACACATACATTGTAGATTATTGAGTGCCACACATACATTGTAGATTATTGAGTGCCACACATGCATTGTAGATTATAGAGTGCCACACATGCATTGTAGATTATAGAGTGCCACACATACATTGTAGATTATAGAGTGTCACACATATATTGTAGATTATAGAGTGTCACACATATATTGTAGATTATAGAGTGTCACACATACATTGTAGAATATAGAGTGCCACACATATATTGTAGATTATAGAGTGCCACACATACATTGTAGATTATAGAGTACCACACACACATTGTAGATTATAGAGTGCCACACACACATTGTAGATTATAGAGTGCCACACATACATTGTAGAATATAGAGTGCCACACATACATTGTAGAATATAGAGTGCCACACATACATTGTAGATTATAGAGTGCCACACATACATTGTAGATTATTGAGTGCCACACATACATTGTAGATTATTGAGTGCCACACATACATTGTAGATTATAGAGTGCCACACATACATTGTAGATTATAGAGTGTCACACATACATTGTAGATTATAGAGTGCCACACATACATTGTAGATTATAGAGTGTCACACATATATTGTAGATTATAGAGTGTCACACATACATTGTAGAATATAGAGTGCCACACATATATTGTAGATTATAGAGTGCCACACATACATTGTAGATTATAGAGTGCCACACACACATTGTAGATTATAGAGTGCCACACATACATTGTAGATTATAGAGTGCCACACATACATTGTAGATTATAGAGTGCCACACATACATTGTAGATTATAGAGTGCCACACATACATTGTAGATTATAGTGCCACACATACATTGTAGATTATAGAGTGCCACACATGCATTGTAGATTATAGAGTGCCACACATGCATTGTAGATTATAGAGTGCCACACATGCATTGTAGATTATAGAGTGCCACACATACATTGTAGATTATAGAGTGCCACACATACATTGTAGAATATAGAGTGCCACACATACATTGTAGATTATAGAGTGCCACACATACATTGTAGAATATAGAGTGCCACACATACATTGTAGAATATAGAGTGCCACACATACATTGTAGATTATAGAGTGCCACACATACATTGTAGATTATAGAGTGTCACACATACATTGTAGAATATAGAGTGCCACACATACATTGTAGATTATAGAGTGCCACACATACATTGTAGAATATAGAGTGCCACACATACATTGTAGAATATAGAGTGCCACACATACATTGTAGATTATAGAGTGCCACACATACATTGTAGATTATAGAGTGCCACACATACATTGTAGAATATAGAGTGCCACACATACATTGTAGATTATAGAGTGCCACACATACATTGTAGAATATAGAGTGCCACACATACATTGTAGATTATAGAGTGCCACACATACATTGTAGATTATTGAGTGCCACACATACATTGTAGATTATAGAGTGCCACACATGCATTGTAGATTATAGAGTGCCACACATACATTGTAGAATATAGAGTGCCACACATATATTGTAGAATATAGAGTGCCACACATACATTGTAGATTATAGAGTACCACACACACATTGTAGATTATAGAGTGCCACACACACATTGTAGATTATAGAGTGCCACACATACATTGTAGAATATAGAGTGCCACACATACATTGTAGAATATAGAGTGCCACACATGCATTGTAGATTATAGAGTGCCACACATACATTGTAGATTATTGAGTGCCACACATACATTGTAGATTATTGAGTGCCACACATACATTGTAGATTATAGAGTGCCACACATACATTGTAGATTATAGAGTGTCACACATACATTGTAGATTATAGAGTGCCACACATACATTGTAGATTATAGAGTGTCACACATATATTGTAGATTATAGAGTGTCACACATACATTGTAGAATATAGAGTGCCACACATATATTGTAGATTATAGAGTGCCACACATACATTGTAGATTATAGAGTGCCACACACACATTGTAGATTATAGAGTGCCACACATACATTGTAGATTATAGAGTGCCACACATACATTGTAGATTATAGAGTGCCACACATACATTGTAGAATATAGAGTGCCACACATACATTGTAGATTATAGAGTGCCACACATGCATTGTAGATTATAGAGTGCCACACATGCATTGTAGATTATAGAGTGCCACACATGCATTGTAGATTATAGAGTGCCACACATACATTGTAGATTATAGAGTGCCACACATACATTGTAGATTATAGAGTGCCACACATACATTGTAGATTATAGAGTGCCACACATACATTGTAGATTATAGAGTGCCACACATGCATTGTAGATTATAGAGTGCCACACATGCATTGTAGATTATAGAGTGCCACACATGCATTGTAGATTATAGAGTGCCACACATGCATTGTAGATTATAGAGTGCCACACATGCATTGTAGATTATAGAGTGCCACACATACATTGTAGATTATAGAGTGCCACACATACATTGTAGAATATAGAGTGCCACACATACATTGTAGATTATAGAGTGCCACACATACATTGTAGAATATAGAGTGCCACACATACATTGTAGAATATAGAGTGCCACACATACATTGTAGATTATAGAGTGCCACACATACATTGTAGATTATAGAGTGTCACACATACATTGTAGAATATAGAGTGCCACACATACATTGTAGATTATAGAGTGCCACACATACATTGTAGAATATAGAGTGCCACACATGCATTGTAGATTATAGAGTGCCACACATGCATTGTAGATTATAGAGTGCCACACATACATTGTAGAATATAGAGTGCCACACATACATTGTAGATTATAGAGTGTCACACATATATTGTAGATTATAGAGTGCCACACATACATTGTAGATTATTGAGTGCCACACATACATTGTAGATTATTGAGTGCCACACATACATTGTAGATTATTGAGTGCCACACATACATTGTAGACTATAGAGTGCCACACATATATTGTAGAATATAGAGTGCCACACATACATTGTAGATTATTGAGTGCCACACATACATTGTAGATTATAGAGTGCCACACATACATTGTAGATTATTGAGTGCCACACATACATTGTAGATTATTGAGTGCCACACATATATTGTAGAATATAGAGTGCCACACATACATTGTAGATTATTGAGTGCCACACATATATTGTAGATTATAGAGTGCCACACATACATTGTAGATTATTGAGTGCCACACATACATTGTAGATTATTGAGTGCCACACATACATTGTAGATTATTGAGTGCCACACATACATTGTAGACTATAGAGTGCCACACATATATTGTAGAATATAGAGTGCCACACATACATTGTAGATTATTGAGTGCCACACATACATTGTAGATTATAGAGTGTCACACATATATTGTAGATTATAGAGTGTCACACATACATTGTAGATTATAGAGTGCCACACATGCATTGTAGATTATAGAGTGCCACACATACATTGTAGATTATAGAGTGCCACACATGCATTGTAGATTATAGAGTGTCACACATACATTGTAGATTATAGAGTGCCACACATATATTGTAGATTATAGAGTGTCACACATACATTGTAGATTATAGAGTGCCACACATACATTGTAGATTATAGAGTGCCACACATACATTGTAGATTATAGAGTGTCACACATATATTGTAGATTATAGAGTGTCACACATACATTGTAGATTATAGAGTGTCACACATGCATTGTAGATTATAGAGTGCCACGCATGCATTGTAGATTATAGAGTGCCACGCATACATTGTAGATTATAGAGTGCCACGCATACATTGTAGATTATAGAGTGCCACGCATACATTGTAGATTATAGAGTGCCACACATACATTGTAGACTATAGAGTGCCACACATACATTGTAGATTATTGAGTGCCACACATACATTGTAGATTATTGAGTGCCACACATATATTGTAGAATATAGAGTGCCACACATACATTGTAGATTATTGAGTGCCACACATATATTGTAGATTATAGAGTGCCACACATACATTGTAGATTATTGAGTGCCACACATACATTGTAGATTATTGAGTGCCACACATACATTGTAGATTATTGAGTGCCACACATACATTGTAGACTATAGAGTGCCACACATATATTGTAGAATATAGAGTGCCACACATACATTGTAGATTATTGAGTGCCACACATACATTGTAGATTATAGAGTGTCACACATATATTGTAGATTATAGAGTGTCACACATACATTGTAGATTATAGAGTGCCACACATGCATTGTAGATTATAGAGTGCCACACATACATTGTAGATTATAGAGTGCCACACATGCATTGTAGATTATAGAGTGTCACACATACATTGTAGATTATAGAGTGCCACACATATATTGTAGATTATAGAGTGTCACACATACATTGTAGATTATAGAGTGCCACACATACATTGTAGATTATAGAGTGCCACACATACATTGTAGATTATAGAGTGTCACACATATATTGTAGATTATAGAGTGTCACACATACATTGTAGATTATAGAGTGTCACACATGCATTGTAGATTATAGAGTGCCACGCATGCATTGTAGATTATAGAGTGCCACGCATACATTGTAGATTATAGAGTGCCACGCATACATTGTAGATTATAGAGTGCCACGCATACATTGTAGATTATAGAGTGCCACACATACATTGTAGAATATAGAGTGCCACACATACATTGTAGAATATAGAGTGCCACACATACATTGTAGATTATAGAGTGCCACACATACATTGTAGATTATAGAGTGCCACACATACATTGTAGATTGTAGAGTGCCACACATACATTGTAGACTATAGAGTGCCACACATACATTGTAGATTACAGAGTGCCACACATACATTGTAGATTACAGAGTGCCACACATACATTGTAGAATATAGAGTGCCACACATACATTGTAGATTATAGAGTGCCACACATACATTGTAGAATATAGAGTGCCACACATACATTGTAGATTATAGAGTGCCACACATACATTGTAGACTATAGAGTGCCACACATACATTGTAGATTATAGAGTGCCACACATATATTGTAGATTATAGAGTGCCACACATACATTGTAGATTATAGAGTGCCACACATACATTGTAGACTATAGAGTGCCACACATGCATTGTAGATTATAGAGTGCCACACATACATTGTAGACTATAGAGTGCCACACATACATTGTAGATTATAGAGTGCCACACATATATTGTAGATTATAGAGTGCCACACATACATTGTAGATTATAGAGTGCCACACATACATTGTAGACTATAGAGTGCCACACATGCATTGTAGATTATAGAGTGCCACACATACATTGTAGACTATAGAGTGCCACACATACATTGTAGATTATAGAGTGCCACACATATATTGTAGATTATAGAGTGCCACACATACATTGTAGATTATAGAGTGCCACACATACATTGTAGACTATAGAGTGCCACACATGCATTGTAGATTATAGAGTGCCACACATACATTGTAGACTATAGAGTGCCACACATACATTGTAGATTGTAGATTGCTACAAGGATATCACATGATAAGAGCTTCATATAGATTGGATATGCTCCGTACCTTGCAAACTGGGGCCCCGTGGACTCATACCATTGGCTGGAAGCAGTGATGTCCTCATCACGTATCGTTCGGTCATGCATCCCCAGGGCATACCGACATATGGCTGCCAGAAAAAAAAAGAGATATAGAAGGGGGGAGACTGTAAAACAAATACCAGCCATGGAGGGAACACATCACAGCCCTTCCCTGTCCGGATGTATCAGTCCGGAGGCCATGCTGTCCAGACTGATACAATGTAGCAAACCTTCCCCGGTGAGAAGCATTACATCTATCCGGATGTTATTACAAATGTTTCTATTCAGTGACAGCAAGCGGGAGAGAAATTGATAGATGAAAAGAGAGGTCCTCAATCTGTCCTTACCAGGTATGACTTCTGAGCTCGATCGTCCAGTCAAAAAAGCCAGCAGGAAAATGCGGAGATACATTCTGCGGACCCTCCACGTGTGCGGACCCCCACTTCTCTTCACGGCCGCCGGCTTCACTCAGCTACATTTCTGTAAAAAGAAACAATGGAATCATATACCAACAAATAGGGTCTTTATGGATCCGCCGCCCCCTTTGGGCCACAGACTAGAAAGTTGTGCAGGTTCCTATTTGATGTAGTACTGCCTCTGACCACTAGATGGCAGGAGACACTTGTACATTTCTGCTGGAAAGGCTGGAAAATGCACCAGGATGGAGATAGACCCAGGAGGAGGACGTTACTGGAGCACAGAGGATTTCAGGAAAGAAGTGTGCTGCACAGGAAGATATACATGAGGACAGGACTCCAGGTGATGGGAAAGCAAGGAAGGTCAGAGACAGAGTGGAGGGATCGGCGTCCTAAGCAGCGCAGAGGGTTTCAGGAGAGGAGTGCGTGCAGCTGCTATGGGGTCAGGTTAAGTAGAATTGATGGAGACCACTAAGGTTAGCCTTATACAGGATGGGCCACGATAACCAGAGACCACTAAGGTTAGCCTTATACAGGGTGGGCCATGATAACCAGAGACCACTAAGGTTAGAGTTATACAGGGTGGGCCATGATAACCAGAGACCACTAAGGTTAGCCTTATACAAGGTGGGCCATGATAACCGGAGACCACTAAGGTTAGCCTCATACAGGGTGGGCCACGATAACCAGAGACTTCTAAGGTTAGCCTTATACAGGGTGGGCCATTACAACGGAGACCACTAAGGTTAGCCTTATACAGGGTGGGCCACGATAATCGGAGACTACTAAGGTTAGCCTTATACAGGATATGCCACGATAACCAGAGACCACTAAGGTTAGCCTTATACAGGATGGGCCAAGATAACCGGAGACCACTAAGGTTAGCCTTATACAGGGTGGGCCATGATAATCGGAGACTACTAAGGTTAGCCTTATACAGGGTGGGCCATGATAACCGGAGACCACTAAGGTTAGCCTTATACAGGATGGGCCACGATAACCAGAGACTACTAAGGTTAGCCTTAAAGAGGGTGGGCCATGATAACCGGAGACCACTAAGGTTAGCCTTATACAGGGTGGGCCATGATAACCAGAGACCACTAAGGTTAGCCTTATACAGGGTGGGCCATGATAACCAGAGACCACTAAGGTTAGCCTTATATAGGGTGGGCCATGATAACCAGAGACTACTAAGGTTAGCCTTATAGAGGGTGGGCCATGATAAACGGAGACCACTAAGATTAGTCTTATACAGGATGGGCCATGATAACCAGAGACCACTAAGGTTAGCCTTATACAGGGTGGGCCATGATAACTGGAGACCACTAAGATTAGTCTTATACAGGATGGGCCATGATAACCAGAGACCACTAAGGTTAGCCTTATACAGGGTGGGCCATGATAACTGGAGACCACTAAGATTAGTCTTATACAGGATGGGCCATGATAACCAGAGACCACTAAGGTTAGCCTTATACAAGGTGGGTCATGATAACCGGAGACTATTAAGGTTAGCCTTATACTTATACAGGGTGGGCCATGATAACCGGAGACCACTAAGGTTAGCCTTATACAAGGTGGACCATGATAACCGGAGACTACTAAGGTTAGCCTTATACAGGATGGGCAATGATAACCAGAGACCACTAAGGTTAGCCTTATACAGGGTGAGCCATGAGAACCAGAGACTACTAAGGTTAGCCTTAAAGAGGGTGGGCCATGATAACCGGAGACCACTAAGGTTAGCCTTATACAGGGTGGGCCATGATAACCAGAGACCACTAAGGTTAGCCTTATACAGGGTGGGCCATGATAACCAGAGACCACTAAGGTTAGCCTTATATAGGGTGGGCCATGATAACCAGAGACTACTAAGGTTAGCCTTATAGAGGGTGGGCCATGATAAACGGAGACCACTAAGATTAGTCTTATACAGGATGGGCCATGATAACCAGAGACCACTAAGGTTAGCCTTATACAGGGTGGGCCATGATAACTGGAGACCACTAAGATTAGTCTTATACAGGATGGGCCATGATAACCAGAGACCACTAAGGTTAGCCTTATACAGGGTGGGCCATGATAACTGGAGACCACTAAGATTAGTCTTATACAGGATGGGCCATGATAACCAGAGACCACTAAGGTTAGCCTTATACAAGGTGGGTCATGATAACCGGAGACTATTAAGGTTAGCCTTATACTTATACAGGGTGGGCCATGATAACCGGAGACCACTAAGGTTAGCCTTATACAAGGTGGACCATGATAACCGGAGACTACTAAGGTTAGCCTTATACAGGGTGGGCCATGATAACCAGAGACTACTAAGGTTAGCCTTATACAAGGTGGGCCATGATAACCGGAGACCACTAAGATTAGTCTTATACAGGATGGGCCATGATAACCAGAGACCACTAAGGTTAGCCTTATACAGGGTGGGCCATGATAACCAGAGACCACTAGGGTTAGCCTTATACAGGGTGGGCCATGATAACCAGAGACCACTAGGGTTAGCCTTATACAGGGTGTGCCATGATAACAGAGACTACTAAGGTTAGCCTTATAGAGGGTGGGCCATGATAACAGATACCACTAGGGTTAGCCTTATACAGGGTGTGCCATGATAACAGAGACCACTAAGGTTAGCCTTATACAGGGTGGGCCATGATAACCGGAGACTACTAAGGTTAGCCTTATACAGGGTGGGCCATGATAACCGGAGACCACTAAGGTTAGCCTTATACAGGGTGGGCCATGATAACAGATACCACTAGGGTTAGCCTTATACAGGGTGTGCCATGATAACAGAGACCACTAAGGTTAGCCTTATACAGGGTGGGCCATGATAACAGATACAACTAAGGTTAGCCTTATACAGGGTGGGCCATGATAACCAGAGACCACTAAGGTTAGCCTTATACAGGGTGGGCCATAATAACCAGAGACCACTAAGGTTAGCCTTATACAGGGTGTGCCATGATAACAGAGACCACTAAGGTTAGCCTTATACAGGGTGGGCCATGATAACAGATACAACTAAGGTTAGCCTTATACAGGGTGGGCCATAATAACCAGAGACCACTAAGGTTAGCCTTATACAGGGTGTGCCATGATAACAGAGACCACTAAGGTTAGCCTTATACAGGGTGTGCCATGATAACAGAGACCACTAAGGTTAGCCTTATACAGGGTGGGCCATGATAACAGAGACCACTAAGGTTAGCCTTATACAGGGTGTGCCATGATAACAGAGACCACTAAGGTTAGCCTTATACAGGGTGGGCCATGATAACCAGAGACCACTAAGGTTAGCCTTATACAGGGTGGGCCATAATAACCAGAGACCACTAAGGTTAGCCTTATACAGGGTGTGCCATGATAACAGAGACCACTAAGGTTAGCCTTATACAGGGTGGGCCATGATAACAGATACAACTAAGGTTAGCCTTATACAGGGTGGGCCATAATAACCAGAGACCACTAAGGTTAGCCTTATACAGGGTGTGCCATGATAACAGAGACCACTAAGGTTAGCCTTATACAGGGTGTGCCATGATAACAGAGACCACTAAGGTTAGCCTTATACAGGGTGGGCCATGATAACCGGAGACCACTAAGGTTAGCCTTATACAGGGTGTGCCATGATAACAGAGACCACTAAGGTTAGCCTTATACAGGGTGTGCCATGATAACAGAGACCACTAAGGTTAGCCTTATACAGGGTGGGCCATGATAACAGATACAACTAAGGTTAGCCTTATTCAGGGTGGGCCATAATAACCAGAGACCACTAAGGTTAGCCTTATACAGGGTGTGCCATGATAACAGAGACCACTAAGGTTAGCCTTATACAGGGTGGGCCATGATAACCAGAGACCACTAAGGTTAGCCTTATACAGGGTGGGCCATGATAACCAGAGACTACTAAGGTTAGCCTTATACAGGGTGGGCCATGATAACCGGAGACCACTAAGGTTAGCCTTGTACAGGGTGGGCCATGATAACCAGAGACTACTAAGGTTAGCCTTATACAGGGTGGGCCATGATAACCAGAGACCACTAAGGTTAGCCTTATACAAGGTGGGCCATGATAACAGAGACCACTAAGGTTAGTCTTATACAGGGTGGGCCATGATAACCAGAGACCACTAAGGTTAGTCTTATACAGGGTGGGCCATGATAACCAGAGACCACTAAGGTTAGCCTTATACAAGGTGGGCCATGATAACAAGAGACCATTAAGGTTAGCCTTATACAGGGTGGGCCATGATAACCAAAGACCACTAAGGTTAGCCTTATACAGGGTGGGACATGATAACCAGAGACTAATAAGGTTAGCTTTATACAAGGTGGGCCATGATAACCAGAGACTACTAAGGTTAGCCTTATACAGGGTGGGCCATGATAACCAGAGACCACTAAGGTTAGCCTTATACAGGGTGGGCCATAATAACCAGAGACCACTAAGGTTAGCCTTATACAGGGTGTGCCATGATAACAGAGACCACTAAGGTTAGCCTTATACAGGGTGGGCCATGATAACAGATACAACTAAGGTTAGCCTTATACAGGGTGGGCCATAATAACCAGAGACCACTAAGGTTAGCCTTATACAGGGTGTGCCATGATAACAGAGACCACTAAGGTTAGCCTTATACAGGGTGTGCCATGATAACAGAGACCACTAAGGTTAGCCTTATACAGGGTGGGCCATGATAACCGGAGACCACTAAGGTTAGCCTTATACAGGGTGTGCCATGATAACAGAGACCACTAAGGTTAGCCTTATACAGGGTGTGCCATGATAACAGAGACCACTAAGGTTAGCCTTATACAGGGTGGGCCATGATAACCAGAGACCACTAAGGTTAGCCTTATACAGGGTGTGCCATGATAACAGAGACCACTAAGGTTAGCCTTATACAGGGTGTGCCATGATAACAGAGACCACTAAGGTTAGCCTTATACAGGGTGGGCCATGATAACCAGAGACCACTAAGGTTAGCCTTATACAGGGTGGGCCATGATAACCAGAGACTACTAAGGTTAGCCTTATACAGGGTGGGCCATGATAACCGGAGACCACTAAGGTTAGCCTTGTACAGGGTGGGCCATGATAACCAGAGACTACTAAGGTTAGCCTTATACAGGGTGGGCCATGATAAACGGAGACCACTAAGGTTAGCCTTATACAGGGTGGGCCATGATAACAGAGACCACTAAGGTTAGCCTTATACAGGGTGGGCCATGATAACAGAGACCACTAAGGTTAGTCTTATACAGGGTGGGCCATGATAACCAGAGACCACTAAGGTTAGCCTTATACAAGGTGGGCCATGATAACCAGAGACCATTAAGGTTAGCCTTATACAAGGTGGGCCATGATAACAAGAGACCATTAAGGTTAGCCTTATACAGGGTGGGCCATGATAACAAGAGACCATTAAGGTTAGCCTTATACAGGGTGGGCCATGATAACCAAAGACCACTAAGGTTATAAATATACATATAACTTGTTACATCCAGACACTACAACTCCCAGTTGATAGGAGTACATTGAATACCGTTTAACATTGACTGACAGCAGAGATCTTTAAAAATAATATAAAGTCTATGAGAAGCTCCCTCAGGCCGGAGACCCCCTTTACGTTCCCCTGGATTTGCAGGTAACCATCCTACCAAGGTGCCTGGAGAAGCCCCCGGTGCCTCCGCCGCAGGGTACAGGGCCCTCGGTCCCTGTCATCTAGGAATCCGCGTCCTCAATGGTCCTTGTTTTTCTCCTGTTCTTTGTTTTTGGGGTTAAGATTGCTGGAATGGTCTCGTGAGTGACCGTAATTGAGACCATGTGTGATCATCCTCTTTACACAGCTGCCCGGCTCCTGCCATGTGCTCCCTACTCTGATCCCATCACCTCCTGCCATGTGCTCCCTACTCTGATCCCATCACCTCCTGCCATGTGCTCCCTACTCTGATCCCATCACCTCCTGCCATGTGCTCCCTACTCTGATCCCATCACCTTGCCTCCTGCCATGTGCTCCCTACTCTGATCCCATCACCTTGCCTCCTGCCATGTGCTCCCTACTCTGATCCCATCACCTTGCCTCCTGCCATGTGCTCCCTACTCTGATCCCATCACCTTGCCTCCTGCCATGTGCTCCCTACTCTGATCCCATCACCTTGCCTCCTGCCATGTGCTCCCTACTCTGATCCCATCACCTCCTGCCATGTGCTCCCTACTCTGATCCCATCACCTCACCTCCTGCCATGTGCTCCCTACTCTGATCCCATCACCTCCTGCCATGTGCTCCCTACTCTGATCCCATCACCTCCCCTCTTGCCATGTGCTCCCTACTCTGATCCCATCACCTCCTGCCATGTGCTCCCTACTCTGATCCCATCACCTCGCCTCCTGCCATGTGCTCCCTACTCTCATCCCATCACCTCCTGCCATGTGCTCCCTACTCTCATCCCATCACCTCGCCTCCTGCCATGTGCTCCCTACTCTGATCCCATCACCTCCTGCCATGTGCTCCCTACTCTGATCCCATCACCTCGCCTCCTGCCATGTGCTCCCTACTCTCATCCCATCACCTCCTGCCATGTGCTCCCTACTCTCATCCCATCACCTCCTGCCATGTGCTCCCTACTCTGATCCCATCACCTCCTGCCATGTGCTCCCTACTCTGATCCCATCACCTCCTGCCATGTGCTCCCTACTCTGATCCCATCACCTCGCCTCCTGCTATCTGCTCCCTATTCTGATCCCATCACCTCACCTCCTGCCATGTGCTCCCTACTCTGATCCCATCACCTCGCCTCCTGCCATGTGCTCCCTATACTGATCCCATCACCTCGCCTCCTGCCATGTGCTCCCTACTCTGATCCCATCACCTCGCCTCCTGCCATCTGCTCCCTACTCTGATCCCATCACCTCGCCTCCTGCCATGTGCTCCCTACTCTGATCCCATCACTTCGCCTCCTGCCATGTGCTCCCTACTCTGATCCCATCACCTCGCCTCCTGCCATGTGCTCCCTACTCTGATCCCATCACCTTGCCTCCTGCCATGTGCTCCCTATTCTGATCCCATCACCTCCCCTCCTGCCATGTGCTCCCTACTCTGATCCCATCACCTCCCCTCCTGCCATGTGCTCCCTACTCTGATCCCATCACCTCCCCTCCTGCCATGTGCTCCCAACTCTGATCCCATCACCTCGCCTCCTGCCATCTGCTCCCTACTGATCCCATCACCTCGCCTCCTGCTATCTGCTCCCTATTCTTAACCCATCACCTCCCCTCCTGCCATCTGCTCCCTACTCTGATCCCATCACCTCGCCTCCTGCTATCTGCTCCCTACTCTGATCCCATCACCTCGCCTCCTGCCATGTGCTCCCTACTCTGATCCCATCACCTCGCCTCCTGCCATGTGCTCCCTACTCTGATCCCATCACCTCCTGCCATCTGCTCCCTACTCTGATCCCATAACCTCGCCTCCTGCCATGTACTCCCTACTCTGATCCCATCACCTCGCCTCCTGCCATATGCTCCCTACTCTGATCCCATCACTTCACCTCCTGCCATGTACTCCTTACTCTGATCCCATCACCTCGCCTCCTGCCATGTGCTCCCTACTCTGATCCCATCACTTCGCCTCCTGCCATGTGCTCCCTACTCTCATCCCATCACCTCGCCTCCTGCCATGTACTCCCTACTCTGATCCCATCACCTCGCCTCCTGCCATGTGCTCCCTACACTGATCCCATTACCTCGCCTCCTGCCATGTGCTCCCTACTCTGATCCCATCACCTCGCCTCCTGCCATATGCTCCCTACTCTGATCCCATCACTTCGCCTCCTGCCATGTACTCCCTACTCTGATCCCATCACCTCGCCTCCTGCCATCTGCTCCCTACTCTGATCCCATCACCTCGCCTCCTGCCATGTACTCCCTACTCTGATCCCATCACCTCGCCTCCTGCCATGTGCTCCCTACACTGATCCCATCACCTCACCTCCTGCCATGTGCTCCCTACTCTCATCCCATCACCTCGCCTCCTGCCATGTGCTCCCTACTCTGATCCCATCACCTCGCCTCCTGCCATGTGCTCCCTCCTCTGATCCCATCACCTCGCCTCCTGCCATGTGCTCCCTATTCTGATCCCATCACCTCGCCTCCTGCCATGTACTCCCTACTCTGATCCTATCACCTCGCCTCCTGCCATGTACTCCCTACTCTGATCCCATCACCTCGCCTCCTGCCATGTGCTCTCTACTCTGATCCCATCACCTTGCCTCCTGCCATCTGCTCCCTACTCTGATCCCATCACCTCGCCTCCTGCCATGTACTCCCTACTCTGATCCCATCACCTCGCCTCCTGCCATGTGCTCCCTCCTCTGATCCCATTACCTCGCCTCCTGCCATCTGCTCCCTACTCTGATCCCATCACCTCGCCTCCTGCCATGTGCTCCCTACTCTGATCCCATCACCTCCCCTCCTGCCATGTGCTCCCTACACTGATCCCATCACCTCCCCTCCTGCCATGTGCTCCCTACTCTGATCCCATCACCTCCCCTCCTGCCATGTGCTCCCTACTCTGATCCCATCACCTCCCCTCCTGCCATGTGCTCCCAACTCTGATCCCATCACCTCGCCTCCTGCCATCTGCTCCCTACTCTGATCCCATCACCTCGCCTCCTGCTATCTGCTCCCTATTCTTAACCCATCACCTCCCCTCCTGCCATCTGCTCCCTACTCTGATCCCATCACCTCGCCTCCTGCTATCTGCTCCCTACTCTGATCCCATCACCTCGCCTCCTGCCATGTGCTCCCTACTCTGATCCCATCACCTCCTGCCATCTGCTCCCTACTCTGATCCCATAACCTCGCCTCCTGCCATGTACTCCCTACTCTGATCCCATCACCTCGCCTCCTGCCATATGCTCCCTACTCTGATCCCATCACTTCACCTCCTGCCATGTACTCCTTACTCTGATCCCATCACCTCGCCTCCTGCCATGTGCTCCCTACTCTGATCCCATCACTTCGCCTCCTGCCATGTGCTCCCTACTCTCATCCCATCACCTCGCCTCCTGCCATGTACTCCCTACTCTGATCCCATCACCTCGCCTCCTGCCATGTGCTCCCTACACTGATCCCATTACCTCGCCTCCTGCCATGTGCTCCCTACTCTGATCCCATCACCTCGCCTCCTGCCATATGCTCCCTACTCTGATCCCATCACTTCGCCTCCTGCCATGTACTCCTTACTCTGATCCCATCACCTCGCCTCCTGCCATGTGCTCCCTACTCTGATCCCATCACTTTGCCTCCTGCCATGTGCTCCCTACTCTCATCCCATCACCTCGCCTCCTGCCATGTACTCCCTACTCTGATCCTATCACCTCGCCTCCTGCCATGTACTCCCTACTCTGATCCCATCACCTCGCCTCCTGCCATCTGCTCCCTACTCTGATCCCATCACCTCGCCTCCTGCCATGTACTCCCTACTCTGATCCCATCACCTCGCCTCCTGCCATGTGCTCCCTACACTGATCCCATCACCTCGCCTCCTGCCATGTGCTCCCTACTCTGATCCCATCACCTCGCCTCCTGCCATATGCTCCCTACTCTGATCCCATCACTTCGCCTCCTGCCATGTACTCCTTACTCTGATCCCATCACCTCGCCTCCTGCCATGTGCTCCCTACTCTGATCCCATCACTTTGCCTCCTGCCATGTGCTCCCTACTCTCATCCCATCACCTCGCCTCCTGCCATGTACTCCCTACTCTGATCCTATCACCTCGCCTCCTGCCATGTACTCCCTACTCTGATCCCATCACCTCGCCTCCTGCCATCTGCTCCCTACTCTGATCCCATCACCTCGCCTCCTGCCATGTACTCCCTACTCTGATCCCATCACCTCGCCTCCTGCCATGTACTCCCTACTCTGATCCCATCACCTCTCCTCCTGCCATGTGCTCCCTACTCTCATCCCATCACCTCGCCTCCTGCCATGTGCTCCCTACTCTGATCCCATCACCTCGCCTCCTGCCATGTGCTCCCTCCTCTGATCCCATCACCTCGCCTCCTGCCATGTGCTCCCTATTCTGATCCCATCACCTCGCCTCCTGCCATGTACTCCCTACTCTGATCCTATCACCTCGCCTCCTGCCATGTACTCCCTACTCTGATCCCATCACCTCGCCTCCTGCCATGTGCTCTCTACTCTGATCCCATCATCTTGCCTCCTGCCATCTGCTCCCTACTCTGATCCCATCACCTCGCCTCCTGCCATGTACTCCCTACTCTGATCCCATCACCTCGCCTCCTGCCATGTGCTCCCTACTCTGATCCCATCACCTCCCCTCCTGCCATGTGCTCCCTACACTGATCCCATCACCTCACCTCCTGCCATGTGCTCCCTACTCTCATCCCATCACCTCGCCTCCTGCCATCTGCTCCCTACTCTGATCCCATCACCTCGCCTCCTGCCATGTGCTCCCAACTCTGATCCCATCACCTCGCCTCCTGCCATGTGCTCCCTACTCTGATCCCATCACCTCGCCTCCTGCTATCTGCTCCCTATTCTTATCCCATCACCTCCCCTCCTGCCATCTGCTCCCTACTCTGATCCCATAACCTCGCCTCCTGCCATGTACTCCCTACTCTGATCCCATCACCTCGCCTCCTGCCATGTGCTCCCTACTCTGATCCCATCACTTCGCCTCCTGCCATGTGCTCCCTACTCTCATCCCATCACCTCCTGCCATGTGCTCCCTACTCTCATCCCATCACCTCGCCTCCTGCCATGTGCTCCCTACTCTGATCCCATCACCTCGCCTCCTGCCATGTGCTCCCTACTCTCATCCCATCACCTCCTGCCATGTGCTCCCTACTCTCATCCCATCACCTCCTGCCATGTGCTCCCTACTCTGATCCCATCACCTCGCCTCCTGCTATCTGCTCCCTATTCTGATCCCATCACCTCACCTCCTGCCATGTGCTCCCTACTCTGATCCCATCACCTCGCCTCCTGCCATGTGCTCCCTATACTGATCCCATCACCTCGCCTCCTGCCATGTGCTCCCTACTCTGATCCCATCACCTCGCCTCCTGCCATGTGCTCCCTACTCTGATCCCATCACCTCGCCTCCTGCCATGTGCTCCCTACTCTGATCCCATCACCTCGCCTCCTGCCATCTGCTCCCTACTCTGATCCCATCACCTCGCCTCCTGCCATGTGCTCCCTACTCTGATCCCATCACTTCGCCTCCTGCCATGTGCTCCCTACTCTGATCCCATCACCTCGCCTCCTGCCATGTGCTCCCTATTCTGATCCCATCACCTCCCCTCCTGCCATGTGCTCCCTACTCTGATCCCATCACCTCCCCTCCTGCCATGTGCTCCCTACTCTGATCCCATCACCTCCCCTCCTGCCATGTGCTCCCAACTCTGATCCCATCACCTCGCCTCCTGCCATCTGCTCCCTACTCTGATCCCATCACCTCGCCTCCTGCTATCTGCTCCCTATTCTTAACCCATCACCTCCCCTCCTGCCATCTGCTCCCTACTCTGATCCCATCACCTCGCCTCCTGCTATCTGCTCCCTACTCTGATCCCATCACCTCGCCTCCTGCCATGTGCTCCCTACTCTGATCCCATCACCTCGCCTCCTGCCATGTGCTCCCTACTCTGATCCCATCACCTCCTGCCATCTGCTCCCTACTCTGATCCCATAACCTCGCCTCCTGCCATGTACTCCCTACTCTGATCCCATCACCTCGCCTCCTGCCATATGCTCCCTACTCTGATCCCATCACTTCACCTCCTGCCATGTACTCCTTACTCTGATCCCATCACCTCGCCTCCTGCCATGTGCTCCCTACTCTGATCCCATCACTTCGCCTCCTGCCATGTGCTCCCTACTCTCATCCCATCACCTCGCCTCCTGCCATGTACTCCCTACTCTGATCCCATCACCTCGCCTCCTGCCATGTGCTCCCTACACTGATCCCATTACCTCGCCTCCTGCCATGTGCTCCCTACTCTGATCCCATCACCTCGCCTCCTGCCATATGCTCCCTACTCTGATCCCATCACTTCGCCTCCTGCCATGTACTCCTTACTCTGATCCCATCACCTCGCCTCCTGCCATGTGCTCCCTACTCTGATCCCATCACTTTGCCTCCTGCCATGTGCTCCCTACTCTCATCCCATCACCTCGCCTCCTGCCATGTACTCCCTACTCTGATCCTATCACCTCGCCTCCTGCCATGTACTCCCTACTCTGATCCCATCACCTCGCCTCCTGCCATCTGCTCCCTACTCTGATCCCATCACCTCGCCTCCTGCCATGTACTCCCTACTCTGATCCCATCACCTCGCCTCCTGCCATGTGCTCCCTACACTGATCCCATCACCTCACCTCCTGCCATGTGCTCCCTACTCTCATCCCATCACCTCGCCTCCTGCCATGTGCTCCCTACTCTGATCCCATCACCTCGCCTCCTGCCATGTGCTCCCTCCTCTGATCCCATCACCTCGCCTCCTGCCATGTGCTCCCTATTCTGATCCCATCACCTCGCCTCCTGCCATGTACTCCCTACTCTGATCCTATCACCTCGCCTCCTGCCATGTACTCCCTACTCTGATCCCATCACCTCGCCTCCTGCCATGTGCTCTCTACTCTGATCCCATCACCTTGCCTCCTGCCATCTGCTCCCTACTCTGATCCCATCACCTCGCCTCCTGCCATGTACTCCCTACTCTGATCCCATCACCTCGCCTCCTGCCATGTGCTCCCTACTCTGATCCCATCACCTCCCCTCCTGCCATGTGCTCCCTACACTGATCCCATCACCTCCCCTCCTGCCATGTGCTCCCTACTCTGATCCCATCACCTCCCCTCCTGCCATGTGCTCCCTACTCTGATCCCATCACCTCCCCTCCTGCCATGTGCTCCCTATTCTTAACCCATCACCTCCCCTCCTGCCATCTGCTCCCTACTCTGATCCCATCACCTCGCCTCCTGCTATCTGCTCCCTACTCTGATCCCATCACCTCGCCTCCTGCCATGTGCTCCCTACTCTGATCCCATCACCTCGCCTCCTGCCATGTGCTCCCTACTCTGATCCCATCACCTCCTGCCATCTGCTCCCTACTCTGATCCCATAACCTCGCCTCCTGCCATGTACTCCCTACTCTGATCCCATCACCTCGCCTCCTGCCATATGCTCCCTACTCTGATCCCATCACTTCACCTCCTGCCATGTACTCCTTACTCTGATCCCATCACCTCGCCTCCTGCCATGTGCTCCCTACTCTGATCCCATCACTTCGCCTCCTGCCATGTGCTCCCTACTCTCATCCCATCACCTCGCCTCCTGCCATGTACTCCCTACTCTGATGCCATCACCTCGCCTCCTGCCATGTGCTCCCTACACTGATCCCATTACCTCGCCTCCTGCCATGTGCTCCCTACTCTGATCCCATCACCTCGCCTCCTGCCATATGCTCCCTACTCTGATCCCATCACTTCGCCTCCTGCCATGTACTCCTTACTCTGATCCCATCACCTCGCCTCCTGCCATGTGCTCCCTACTCTGATCCCATCACTTTGCCTCCTGCCATGTGCTCCCTACTCTCATCCCATCACCTCGCCTCCTGCCATGTACTCCCTACTCTGATCCTATCACCTCGCCTCCTGCCATGTACTCCCTACTCTGATCCCATCACCTCGCCTCCTGCCATCTGCTCCCTACTCTGATCCCATCACCTCGCCTCCTGCCATGTACTCCCTACTCTGATCCCATCACCTCGCCTCCTGCCATGTGCTCCCTACACTGATCCCATCACCTCACCTCCTGCCATGTGCTCCCTACTCTCATCCCATCACCTCGCCTCCTGCCATGTGCTCCCTACTCTGATCCCATCACCTCGCCTCCTGCCATGTGCTCCCTCCTCTGATCCCATCACCTCGCCTCCTGCCATGTGCTCCCTATTCTGATCCCATCACCTCGCCTCCTGCCATGTACTCCCTACTCTGATCCTATCACCTCGCCTCCTGCCATGTACTCCCTACTCTGATCCCATCACCTCGCCTCCTGCCATGTGCTCTCTACTCTGATCCCATCACCTTGCCTCCTGCCATCTGCTCCCTACTCTGATCCCATCACCTCGCCTCCTGCCATGTACTCCCTACTCTGATCCCATCACCTCGCCTCCTGCCATGTGCTCCCTACTCTGATCCCATCACCTCCCCTCCTGCCATGTGCTCCCTACACTGATCCCATCACCTCACCTCCTGCCATGTGCTCCCTACTCTCATCCCATCACCTCGCCTCCTGCCATCTGCTCCCTACTCTGATCCCATCACCTCGCCTCCTGCCATGTGCTCCCAACTCTGATCCCATCACCTCGCCTCCTGCCATGTGCTCCCTACTCTGATCCCATCACCTCGCCTCCTGCTATCTGCTCCCTATTCTTATCCCATCACCTCCCCTCCTGCCATCTGCTCCCTACTCTGATCCCATAACCTCGCCTCCTGCCATGTACTCCCTACTCTGATCCCATCACCTCGCCTCCTGCCATGTGCTCCCTACTCTGATCCCATCACTTCGCCTCCTGCCATGTGCTCCCTACTCTCATCCCATCACCTCCTGCCATGTGCTCCCTACTCTCATCCCATCACCTCGCCTCCTGCCATGTGCTCCCTACTCTGATCCCATCACCTCGCCTCCTGCCATGTGCTCCCTACTCTCATCCCATCACCTCCTGCCATGTGCTCCCTACTCTCATCCCATCACCTCCTGCCATGTGCTCCCTACTCTGATCCCATCACCTCGCCTCCTGCTATCTGCTCCCTATTCTGATCCCATCACCTCACCTCCTGCCATGTGCTCCCTACTCTGATCCCATCACCTCGCCTCCTGCCATGTGCTCCCTATACTGATCCCATCACCTCGCCTCCTGCCATGTGCTCCCTACTCTGATCCCATCACCTCGCCTCCTGCCATGTGCTCCCTACTCTGATCCCATCACCTCGCCTCCTGCCATGTGCTCCCTACTCTGATCCCATCACCTCGCCTCCTGCCATCTGCTCCCTACTCTGATCCCATCACCTCGCCTCCTGCCATGTGCTCCCTACTCTGATCCCATCACTTCGCCTCCTGCCATGTGCTCCCTACTCTGATCCCATCACCTCGCCTCCTGCCATGTGCTCCCTACTCTGATCCCATCACCTTGCCTCCTGCCATGTGCTCCCTATTCTGATCCCATCACCTCCCCTCCTGCCATGTGCTCCCTACTCTGATCCCATCACCTCCCCTCCTGCAATGTGCTCCCTACTCTGATCCCATCACCTCCCCTCCTGCCATGTGCTCCCAACTCTGATCCCATCACCTCGCCTCCTGCCATCTGCTCCCTACTCTGATCCCATCACCTCGCCTCCTGCTATCTGCTCCCTATTCTTAACCCATCACCTCCCCTCCTGCCATCTGCTCCCTACTCTGATCCCATCACCTCGCCTCCTGCTATCTGCTCCCTACTCTGATCCCATCACCTCGCCTCCTGCCATGTGCTCCCTACTCTGATCCCATCACCTCGCCTCCTGCCATGTGCTCCCTACTCTGATCCCATCACCTCAGGCCATCTGCTCTCTACTCTGATCCCATAACCTCGCCTCCTGCCATGTACTCCCTACTCTGATCCCATCACCTCGCCTCCTGCCATATGCTCCCTACTCTGATCCCATCACTTCGCCTCCTGCCATGTACTCCTTACTCTGATCCCATCACCTTGCCTCCTGCCATGTGCTCCCTATTCTGATCCCATCACCTCCCCTCCTGCCATGTGCTCCCTACTCTGATCCCATCACCTCCCCTCCTGCCATGTGCTCCCTACTCTGATCCCATCACCTCCCCTCCTGCCATGTGCTCCCAACTCTGATCCCATCACCTCGCCTCCTGCCATCTGCTCCCTACTCTGATCCCATCACCTCGCCTCCTGCTATCTGCTCCCTATTCTTAACCCATCACCTCCCCTCCTGCCATCTGCTCCCTACTCTGATCCCATCACCTCGCCTCCTGCTATCTGCTCCCTACTCTGATCCCATCACCTCGCCTCCTGCCATGTGCTCCCTACTCTGATCCCATCACCTCGCCTCCTGCCATGTGCTCCCTACTCTGATCCCATCACCTCCTGCCATCTGCTCCCTACTCTGATCCCATAACCTCGCCTCCTGCCATGTACTCCCTACTCTGATCCCATCACCTCGCCTCCTGCCATATGCTCCCTACTCTGATCCCATCACTTCACCTCCTGCCATGTACTCCTTACTCTGATCCCATCACCTCGCCTCCTGCCATGTGCTCCCTACTCTGATCCCATCACTTCGCCTCCTGCCATGTGCTCCCTACTCTCATCCCATCACCTCGCCTCCTGCCATGTACTCCCTACTCTGATCCCATCACCTCGCCTCCTGCCATGTGCTCCCTACACTGATCCCATTACCTCGCCTCCTGCCATGTGCTCCCTACTCTGATCCCATCACCTCGCCTCCTGCCATATGCTCCCTACTCTGATCCCATCACTTCGCCTCCTGCCATGTACTCCTTACTCTGATCCCATCACCTCGCCTCCTGCCATGTGCTCCCTACTCTGATCCCATCACTTTGCCTCCTGCCATGTGCTCCCTACTCTCATCCCATCACCTCGCCTCCTGCCATGTACTCCCTACTCTGATCCTATCACCTCGCCTCCTGCCATGTACTCCCTACTCTGATCCCATCACCTCGCCTCCTGCCATCTGCTCCCTACTCTGATCCCATCACCTCGCCTCCTGCCATGTACTCCCTACTCTGATCCCATCACCTCGCCTCCTGCCATGTGCTCCCTACACTGATCCCATCACCTCACCTCCTGCCATGTGCTCCCTACTCTCATCCCATCACCTCGCCTCCTGCCATGTGCTCCCTACTCTGATCCCATCACCTCGCCTCCTGCCATGTGCTCCCTCCTCTGATCCCATCACCTCGCCTCCTGCCATGTGCTCCCTATTCTGATCCCATCACCTCGCCTCCTGCCATGTACTCCCTACTCTGATCCTATCACCTCGCCTCCTGCCATGTACTCCCTACTCTGATCCCATCACCTCGCCTCCTGCCATGTGCTCTCTACTCTGATCCCATCACCTTGCCTCCTGCCATCTGCTCCCTACTCTGATCCCATCACCTCGCCTCCTGCCATGTACTCCCTACTCTGATCCCATCACCTCGCCTCCTGCCATGTGCTCCCTACTCTGATCCCATCACCTCCCCTCCTGCCATGTGCTCCCTACACTGATCCCATCACCTCCCCTCCTGCCATGTGCTCCCTACTCTGATCCCATCACCTCCCCTCCTGCCATGTGCTCCCTACTCTGATCCCATCACCTCCCCTCCTGCCATGTGCTCCCAACTCTGATCCCATCACCTCGCCTCCTGCCATCTGCTCCCTACTCTGATCCCATCACCTCGCCTCCTGCTATCTGCTCCCTATTCTTAACCCATCACCTCCCCTCCTGCCATCTGCTCCCTACTCTGATCCCATCACCTCGCCTCCTGCTATCTGCTCCCTACTCTGATCCCATCACCTCGCCTCCTGCCATGTGCTCCCTACTCTGATCCCATCACCTCGCCTCCTGCCATGTGCTCCCTACTCTGATCCCATCACCTCCTGCCATCTGCTCCCTACTCTGATCCCATAACCTCGCCTCCTGCCATGTACTCCCTACTCTGATCCCATCACCTCGCCTCCTGCCATGTGCTCCCTACTCTGATCCCATCACTTCGCCTCCTGCCATGTGCTCCCTACTCTCATCCCATCACCTCGCCTCCTGCCATGTACTCCCTACTCTGATCCCATCACCTCGCCTCCTGCCATGTGCTCCCTACACTGATCCCATTACCTCGCCTCCTGCCATGTGCTCCCTACTCTGATCCCATCACCTCGCCTCCTGCCATATGCTCCCTACTCTGATCCCATCACTTCGCCTCCTGCCATGTACTCCTTACTCTGATCCCATCACCTCGCCTCCTGCCATGTGCTCCCTACTCTGATCCCATCACTTTGCCTCCTGCCATGTGCTCCCTACTCTCATCCCATCACCTCGCCTCCTGCCATGTACTCCCTACTCTGATCCTATCACCTCGCCTCCTGCCATGTACTCCCTACTCTGATCCCATCACCTCGCCTCCTGCCATCTGCTCCCTACTCTGATCCCATCACCTCGCCTCCTGCCATGTACTCCCTACTCTGATCCCATCACCTCGCCTCCTGCCATGTGCTCCCTACACTGATCCCATCACCTCACGTCCTGCCATGTGCTCCCTACTCTCATCCCATCACCTCGCCTCCTGCCATGTGCTCCCTACTCTGATCCCATCACCTCGCCTCCTGCCATGTGCTCCCTCCTCTGATCCCATCACCTCGCCTCCTGCCATGTGCTCCCTATTCTGATCCCATCACCTCGCCTCCTGCCATGTACTCCCTACTCTGATCCTATCACCTCGCCTCCTGCCATGTACTCCCTACTCTGATCCCATCACCTCGCCTCCTGCCATGTGCTCTCTACTCTGATCCCATCACCTTGCCTCCTGCCATCTGCTCCCTACTCTGATCCCATCACCTCGCCTCCTGCCATGTACTCCCTACTCTGATCCCATCACCTCGCCTCCTGCCATGTGCTCCCTACTCTGATCCCATCACCTCCCCTCCTGCCATGTGCTCCCTACACTGATCCCATCACCTCACCTCCTGCCATGTGCTCCCTACTCTCATCCCATCACCTCGCCTCCTGCCATCTGCTCCCTACTCTGATCCCATCACCTCGCCTCCTGCCATGTGCTCCCAACTCTGATCCCATCACCTCGCCTCCTGCCATGTGCTCCCTACTCTGATCCCATCACCTCGCCTCCTGCTATCTGCTCCCTATTCTTATCCCATCACCTCCCCTCCTGCCATCTGCTCCCTACTCTGATCCCATAACCTCGCCTCCTGCCATGTACTCCCTACTCTGATCCCATCACCTCGCCTCCTGCCATGTGCTCCCTACTCTGATCCCATCACTTCGCCTCCTGCCATGTGCTCCCTACTCTCATCCCATCACCTCCTGCCATGTGCTCCCTACTCTCATCCCATCACCTCGCCTCCTGCCATGTGCTCCCTACTCTGATCCCATCACCTCGCCTCCTGCCATGTGCTCCCTACTCTCATCCCATCACCTCCTGCCATGTGCTCCCTACTCTCATCCCATCACCTCCTGCCATGTGCTCCCTACTCTGATCCCATCACCTCGCCTCCTGCTATCTGCTCCCTATTCTGATCCCATCACCTCACCTCCTGCCATGTGCTCCCTACTCTGATCCCATCACCTCGCCTCCTGCCATGTGCTCCCTATACTGATCCCATCACCTCGCCTCCTGCCATGTGCTCCCTACTCTGATCCCATCACCTCGCCTCCTGCCATGTGCTCCCTACTCTGATCCCATCACCTCGCCTCCTGCCATGTGCTCCCTACTCTGATCCCATCACCTCGCCTCCTGCCATCTGCTCCCTACTCTGATCCCATCACCTCGCCTCCTGCCATGTGCTCCCTACTCTGATCCCATCACTTCGCCTCCTGCCATGTGCTCCCTACTCTGATCCCATCACCTCGCCTCCTGCCATGTGCTCCCTACTCTGATCCCATCACCTTGCCTCCTGCCATGTGCTCCCTATTCTGATCCCATCACCTCCCCTCCTGCCATGTGCTCCCTACTCTGATCCCATCACCTCCCCTCCTGCAATGTGCTCCCTACTCTGATCCCATCACCTCCCCTCCTGCCATGTGCTCCCAACTCTGATCCCATCACCTCGCCTCCTGCCATCTGCTCCCTACTCTGATCCCATCACCTCGCCTCCTGCTATCTGCTCCCTATTCTTAACCCATCACCTCCCCTCCTGCCATCTGCTCCCTACTCTGATCCCATCACCTCGCCTCCTGCTATCTGCTCCCTACTCTGATCCCATCACCTCGCCTCCTGCCATGTGCTCCCTACTCTGATCCCATCACCTCGCCTCCTGCCATGTGCTCCCTACTCTGATCCCATCACCTCAGGCCATCTGCTCTCTACTCTGATCCCATAACCTCGCCTCCTGCCATGTACTCCCTACTCTGATCCCATCACCTCGCCTCCTGCCATATGCTCCCTACTCTGATCCCATCACTTCGCCTCCTGCCATGTACTCCTTACTCTGATCCCATCACCTCGCCTCCTGCCATGTGCTCCCTACTCTGATCCCATCACTTCGCCTCCTGCCATGTGCTCCCTACTCTCATCCCATCACCTCGCCTCCTGCCATGTACTCCCTACTCTGATCCCATCACCTCGCCTCCTGCCATGTGCTCCCTACACTGATCCCATTACCTCGCCTCCTGCCATGTGCTCCCTACTCTGATCCCATCACCTCGCCTCCTGCCATATGCTCTCTACTCTTATCCCATCACTTCGCCTCCTGCCATGTACTCCTTACTCTGATCCCATCACCTCGCCTCCTGCCATGTGCTCCCTACTCTGATCCCATCACTTTGCCTCCTGCCATGTGCTCCCTACTCTCATCCCATCACCTCGCCTCCTGCCATGTACTCCCTACTCTGATCCTATCACCTCGCCTCCTGCCATGTACTCCCTACTCTGATCCCATCACCTCGCCTCCTGCCATGTGCTCTCTACTCTGATCCCATCACCTCGCCTCCTGCGATCTGCTCCCTACTCTGATCCCATCACCTCGCCTCCTGCCATGTACTCCCTACTCTGATCCCATCACCTCGCCTCCTGCCATGTGCTCCCTACACTGATCCCATCACCTCACCTCCTGCCATGTGCTCCCTACTCTCATCCCATCACCTCGCCTCCTGCCATGTGCTCCCTACTCTGATCCCATCACCTCGCCTCCTGCCATGTGCTCCCTCCTCTGATCCCATCACCTCGCCTCCTGCTATCTGCTCCCTATTCTTATCCCATCACCTCCCCTCCTGCCATCTGCTCCCTACTCTGATCCCATCACCTCGCCTCCTGCTATCTGCTCCCTACTCTGATCCCATCACCTCGCCTCCTGCCATGTGCTCCCAACTCTGATCCCATCACCTCGCCTCCTGCCATGTGCTCCCTACTCTGATCCCATCACCTCGCCTCCTGCCATGTGCTCCCTACTCTGATCCCATCACCTCCTGCTATCTGCTCCCTACTCTGATCCCATAACCTCGCCTCCTGCCATGTGCTCCCTACTCTGATCCCATCACCTCGCCTCCTGCCATGTGCTCCCTACTCTCATCCCATCACCTCGCCTCCTGCCATGTGCTCCCTATTCTGATCCCATCACCTCGCCTCCTGCCATGTGCTCCCTACTCTGATCCCATCACCTCCCTTCCTGCCATGTGCTCCCTACTCTGATCCCATCGCCTCGCCTCCTGCCATGTGCTCCCTACTCTGATCCCATCACCTCCCTTCCTGCCATGTGCTCCCTACTCTGATCCCATCACCTCCCTTCCTGCCATGTGCTCCCTACTCTGATCCCATCACCTCGCCTCCTGCCATGTACTCCCTACTCTGATCCTATCACCTCGCCTCCTGCCATGTGCTCCCTACTCTGATCCCATCACCTCCCTTCCTGCCATGTGCTCCCTACTCTGATCCCATCACCTCGCCTCCTGCCATGTACTCCTTACTCTGATCCCATCACCTCCCCTCCTGCCATGTACTCCTTACTCTGATCCCATCACCTCGCCTCCTGCCATGTGCTCCCTACTCTCATCCCATCACCTCGCCTCCTGCCATGTGCTCCCTACTCTCATCCCATCACCTCACCTCCTGCCATGTGCTCCCTACTCTGATCCCATCACCTCCCCTCCTGCCATGTGCTCCCTACTCTGATCCCATCACCTCACCTCCTGCCATGTGCTCCCTACTCTCATCCCATCACCTCGCCTCCTGCCATGTACTCCCTACTCTGATCCTATCACCTCGCCTCCTGCCATGTGCTCCCTACTCTGATCCCATCACCTCGCCTCCTGCCATGTGCTCCCTACTCTGATCCCATCACCTCCCCTCCTGCCATGTGCTCCCTACTCTGATCCCATCACCTCGCCTCCTGCCATGTACTCCCTACTCTGATCTCATCACCTCGCCTCCTGCCATGTGCTCCCTACACTGATCCCATCACCTCACCTCCTGCCATGTGCTCCCTACTCTCATCCCATCACCTCGCCTCCTGCCATGTGCTCCCTACTCTGATCCCATCACCTCGCCTCCTGCCATGTGCTCCCTACACTGATCCCATTACCTCGCCTCCTGCCATGTGCTCCCTACTCTGATCCCATCACCTCGCCTCCTGCCATGTGCTCCCTACTCTGATCCCATCACTTCGCCTCCTGCCATCTGCTCCCTACTCTGATCCCATCACCTCCCCTCCTGCCATGTGCTCCCTATTCTGATCCCATCACCTCGCCTCCTGCCATGTGCTCCCTACTCTGATCCCATCACCTCGCCTCCTGCCATGTGCTCCCTATTCTGATCCCATCACCTCGCCTCCTGCCATGTGCTCCCTACTCTGATCCCATCACCTCGCCTCCTGCCATGTGCTCCCTATTCTGATCCCATCACCTCGCCTCCTGCCATGTGCTCCCTACTCTGATCCCATCACCTCGCCTCCTGCCATGTGCTCCCTATTCTGATCCCATCACCTCGCCTCCTGCCATGTGCTCCCTACTCTGATCCCATCACCTCGCCTCCTGCCATGTGCTCCCTATTCTGATCCCATCACCTCGCCTCCTGCCATGTGCTCCCTACTCTGATCCCATCACCTCGCCTCCTGCCATGTGCTCCCTACTCTGATCCCATCACCTCTCCTCCTGCCATGTGCTCCCTATTCTGATCCCATCACCTCGCCTCCTGCCATGTGCTCCCTACACTGATCCCATTACCTCGCCTCCTGCCATGTGCTCCCTACTCTGATCCCATCACCTCGCCTCCTGCCATGTGCTCCCTACTCTGATCCCATCACTTCGCCTCCTGCCATCTGCTCCCTACTCTGATCCCATCACCTCCCCTCCTGCCATGTGCTCCCTATTCTGATCCCATCACCTCGCCTCCTGCCATGTGCTCCCTACTCTGATCCCATCACCTCGCCTCCTGCCATGTGCTCCCTATTCTGATCCCATCACCTCGCCTCCTGCTATGTGCTCCCTACTCTGATCCCATCACCTCGCCTCCTGCCATGTGCTCCCTATTCTGATCCCATCACCTCGCCTCCTGCCATGTGCTCCCTACTCTGATCCCATCACCTCGCCTCCTGCCATGTGCTCCCTACTCTGATCCCATCACCTCGCCTCCTGCCATGTGCTCCCTACTCTGATCCCATCACCTCCCCTCCTGCCATGTGCTCCCTATTCTGATCCCATCACCTCGCCTCCTGCCATTGGCTCCCTACACTGATCCCATTACCTCGCCTCCTGCCATGTGCTCCCTACTCTGATCCCATCACCTCGCCTCCTGCCATGTGCTCCCTACTCTGATCCCATCACTTCGCCTCCTGCCATCTGCTCCCTACTCTGATCCCATCACCTCCCCTCCTGCCATGTGCTCCCTATTCTGATCCCATCACCTCGCCTCCTGCCATGTGCTCCCTCCTCTGATCCCATCACCTCGCCTCCTGCCATGTGCTCCCTATTCTGATCCCATCACCTCGCCTCCTGCCATGTGCTCCCTATTCTGATCCCATCACCTCGCCTCCTGCCATGTGCTCCCTATTCTGATCCCATCACCTCGCCTCCTGCCATGTGCTCCCTACTCTGATCCCATCACCTCGCCTCCTGCCATGTACTCCTTACTCTGATCCCATCACCTCTCCTCCTGCCATGTGCTCCCTACTCTGATCCCATCACCTTCCCTCCTGCCATGTGCTCCCTATTCTGATCCCATCACCTCGCCTCCTGCCATGTGCTCCCTACTCTGATCCCATCACCTCGCCTCCTGCCATGTGCTCCCTATTCTGATCCCATCACCTCGCCTCCTGCCATGTGCTCCCTACTCTCATCCCATCACCTCGCCTCCTGCCATGTGCTCCCTACTCTGATCCCATCACCTCGCCTCCTGCCATGTACTCCTTACTCTGATCCCATCACCTCGCCTCCTGCCATGTACTCCTTACTCTGATCCCATCACCTCGCCTCCTGCCATGTGCTCCCTACTCTGATCCCATCACCTCCTGCCATGTGCTCCCAACTCTGATCCCATCACCTCGCCTCCTGCCATGTGCTCCCTATTCTGATCCCATCACCTCCTGCCATGTGCTCCCAACTCTGATCCCATCACCTCGCCTCCTGCCATGTGCTCCCTACTCTGATCCCATCACCTCCTGCCATGTGCTCCCTACTCTGATCCCATCACCTCCTGCCATGTGCTCCCTACTCTGATCCCATCACCTCGCCTCCTGCCATGTGCTCCCTACTCTGATCCCATCACCTCGCCTCCTGCCATGTGCTCCCTATTCTGATCCCATCACCTCCCCTCCTGCCATGTGCTCCCTACTCTGATCCCATCACCTCGCCTCCTGCCATGTGCTCCCTATTCTGATCCCATCACCTCGCCTCCTGCCATGTGCTCCCTACTCTGATCCCATCACCTCGCCTCCTGCCATGTGCTCCCTATTCTGATCCCATCACCTCGCCTCCTGCCATGTGCTCCCTACTCTGATCCCATCACCTCGCCTCCTGCCATGTGCTCCCTACTCTGATCTCATCACCTCGCCTCCTGCCATGTGCTCCCTATTCTGATCCCATCACCTCCCCTCCTGCCATGTGCTCCCTACTCTGATCCCATCACCTCCCCTCCTGCCATGTGCTCCCTATTCTGATCCCATCACCTCGCCTCCTGCCATCTGCTCCCTACTCTGATCCCATCACCTCGCCTCCTGCCATGTGCTCCCTATTCTGATCCCATCACCTCGCCTCCTGCCATGTGCTCCCTACTCTGATCTCATCACCTCGCCTCCTGCCATGTGCTCCCTATTCTGATCCCATCACCTCGCCTCCTGCCATGTGCTCCCTACTCTGATCCCATCACCTCGCCTCCTGCTATCTGCTCCCTATTCTTATCCCATCACCTCCCCTCCTGCCATCTGCTCCCTACTCTGATCCCATAACCTCGCCTCCTGCCATGTACTCCCTACTCTGATCCCATCACCTCGCCTCCTGCCATGTGCTCCCTACTCTGATCCCATCACTTCGCCTCCTGCCATGTGCTCCCTACTCTCATCCCATCACCTCCTGCCATGTGCTCCCTACTCTCATCCCATCACCTCGCCTCCTGCCATGTGCTCCCTACTCTGATCCCATCACCTCGCCTCCTGCCATGTGCTCCCTACTCTCATCCCATCACCTCCTGCCATGTGCTCCCTACTCTCATCCCATCACCTCCTGCCATGTGCTCCCTACTCTGATCCCATCACCTCGCCTCCTGCTATCTGCTCCCTATTCTGATCCCATCACCTCACCTCCTGCCATGTGCTCCCTACTCTGATCCCATCACCTCGCCTCCTGCCATGTGCTCCCTATACTGATCCCATCACCTCGCCTCCTGCCATGTGCTCCCTACTCTGATCCCATCACCTCGCCTCCTGCCATGTGCTCCCTACTCTGATCCCATCACCTCGCCTCCTGCCATGTGCTCCCTACTCTGATCCCATCACCTCGCCTCCTGCCATCTGCTCCCTACTCTGATCCCATCACCTCGCCTCCTGCCATGTGCTCCCTACTCTGATCCCATCACTTCGCCTCCTGCCATGTGCTCCCTACTCTGATCCCATCACCTCGCCTCCTGCCATGTGCTCCCTACTCTGATCCCATCACCTTGCCTCCTGCCATGTGCTCCCTATTCTGATCCCATCACCTCCCCTCCTGCCATGTGCTCCCTACTCTGATCCCATCACCTCCCCTCCTGCAATGTGCTCCCTACTCTGATCCCATCACCTCCCCTCCTGCCATGTGCTCCCAACTCTGATCCCATCACCTCGCCTCCTGCCATCTGCTCCCTACTCTGATCCCATCACCTCGCCTCCTGCTATCTGCTCCCTATTCTTAACCCATCACCTCCCCTCCTGCCATCTGCTCCCTACTCTGATCCCATCACCTCGCCTCCTGCTATCTGCTCCCTACTCTGATCCCATCACCTCGCCTCCTGCCATGTGCTCCCTACTCTGATCCCATCACCTCGCCTCCTGCCATGTGCTCCCTACTCTGATCCCATCACCTCAGGCCATCTGCTCTCTACTCTGATCCCATAACCTCGCCTCCTGCCATGTACTCCCTACTCTGATCCCATCACCTCGCCTCCTGCCATATGCTCCCTACTCTGATCCCATCACTTCGCCTCCTGCCATGTACTCCTTACTCTGATCCCATCACCTCGCCTCCTGCCATGTGCTCCCTACTCTGATCCCATCACTTCGCCTCCTGCCATGTGCTCCCTACTCTCATCCCATCACCTCGCCTCCTGCCATGTACTCCCTACTCTGATCCCATCACCTCGCCTCCTGCCATGTGCTCCCTACACTGATCCCATTACCTCGCCTCCTGCCATGTGCTCCCTACTCTGATCCCATCACCTCGCCTCCTGCCATATGCTCTCTACTCTTATCCCATCACTTCGCCTCCTGCCATGTACTCCTTACTCTGATCCCATCACCTCGCCTCCTGCCATGTGCTCCCTACTCTGATCCCATCACTTTGCCTCCTGCCATGTGCTCCCTACTCTCATCCCATCACCTCGCCTCCTGCCATGTACTCCCTACTCTGATCCTATCACCTCGCCTCCTGCCATGTACTCCCTACTCTGATCCCATCACCTCGCCTCCTGCCATGTGCTCCCTACTCTGATCCCATCACCTCGCCTCCTGCCATGTGCTCCCTACTCTGATCCCATCACCTCGCCTCCTGCCATGTACTCCCTACTCTGATCCCATCACCTCGCCTCCTGCCATGTGCTCCCTACACTGATCCCATCACCTCACCTCCTGCCATGTGCTCCCTACTCTCATCCCATCACCTCGCCTCCTGCCATGTGCTCCCTACTCTGATCCCATCACCTCGCCTCCTGCCATGTGCTCCCTCCTCTGATCCCATCACCTCGCCTCCTGCTATCTGCTCCCTATTCTTATCCCATCACCTCCCCTCCTGCCATCTGCTCCCTACTCTGATCCCATCACCTCGCCTCCTGCTATCTGCTCCCTACTCTGATCCCATCACCTCGCCTCCTGCCATGTGCTCCCAACTCTGATCCCATCACCTCGCCTCCTGCCATGTGCTCCCTACTCTGATCCCATCACCTCGCCTCCTGCCATGTGCTCCCTACTCTGATCCCATCACCTCCTGCTATCTGCTCCCTACTCTGATCCCATAACCTCGCCTCCTGCCATGTGCTCCCTACTCTGATCCCATCACCTCGCCTCCTGCCATGTACTCCCTACTCTGATCCCATCACCTCGCCTCCTGCCATGTGCTCCCTGCACTGATCCCATTACCTCGCCTCCTGCCATGTGCTCCCTACTCTCATCCCATCACCTCGCCTCCTGCCATGTGCTCCCTATTCTGATCCCATCACCTCGCCTCCTGCCATGTGCTCCCTACTCTGATCCCATCACCTCCCTTCCTGCCATGTGCTCCCTACTCTGATCCCATCGCCTCGCCTCCTGCCATGTGCTCCCTACTCTGATCCCATCACCTCCCTTCCTGCCATGTGCTCCCTACTCTGATCCCATCACCTCCCTTCCTGCCATGTGCTCCCTACTCTGATCCCATCACCTCGCCTCCTGCCATGTACTCCCTACTCTGATCCTATCACCTCGCCTCCTGCCATGTGCTCCCTACTCTGATCCCATCACCTCCCTTCCTGCCATGTGCTCCCTACTCTGATCCCATCACCTCGCCTCCTGCCATGTACTCCTTACTCTGATCCCATCACCTCCCCTCCTGCCATGTACTCCTTACTCTGATCCCATCACCTCGCCTCCTGCCATGTGCTCCCTACTCTCATCCCATCACCTCGCCTCCTGCCATGTGCTCCCTACTCTCATCCCATCACCTCACCTCCTGCCATGTGCTCCCTACTCTGATCCCATCACCTCCCCTCCTGCCATGTGCTCCCTACTCTGATCCCATCACCTCACCTCCTGCCATGTGCTCCCTACTCTCATCCCATCACCTCGCCTCCTGCCATGTACTCCCTACTCTGATCCTATCACCTCGCCTCCTGCCATGTGCTCCCTACTCTGATCCCATCACCTCGCCTCCTGCCATGTGCTCCCTACTCTGATCCCATCACCTCCCCTCCTGCCATGTGCTCCCTACTCTGATCCCATCACCTCGCCTCCTGCCATGTACTCCCTACTCTGATCCCATCACCTCGCCTCCTGCCATGTGCTCCCTACACTGATCCCATCACCTCACCTCCTGCCATGTGCTCCCTACTCTCATCCCATCACCTCGCCTCCTGCCATGTGCTCCCTACTCTGATCCCATCACCTCGCCTCCTGCCATGTGCTCCCTACACTGATCCCATTACCTCGCCTCCTGCCATGTGCTCCCTACTCTGATCCCATCACCTCGCCTCCTGCCATGTGCTCCCTACTCTGATCCCATCACTTCGCCTCCTGCCATCTGCTCCCTACTCTGATCCCATCACCTCCCCTCCTGCCATGTGCTCCCTATTCTGATCCCATCACCTCGCCTCCTGCCATGTGCTCCCTACTCTGATCCCATCACCTCGCCTCCTGCGATGTGCTCCCTATTCTGATCCCATCACCTCGCCTCCTGCCATGTGCTCCCTACTCTGATCCCATCACCTCGCCTCCTGCCATGTGCTCCCTATTCTGATCCCATCACCTCGCCTCCTGCCATGTGCTCCCTACTCTGATCCCATCACCTCGCCTCCTGCCATGTGCTCCCTATTCTGATCCCATCACCTCGCCTCCTGCCATGTGCTCCCTACTCTGATCCCATCACCTCGCCTCCTGCCATGTGCTCCCTATTCTGATCCCATCACCTCGCCTCCTGCCATGTGCTCCCTACTCTGATCCCATCACCTCGCCTCCTGCCATGTGCTCCCTACTCTGATCCCATCACCTCTCCTCCTGCCATGTGCTCCCTATTCTGATCCCATCACCTCGCCTCCTGCCATGTGCTCCCTACACTGATCCCATTACCTCGCCTCCTGCCATGTGCTCCCTACTCTGATCCCATCACCTCGCCTCCTGCCATGTGCTCCCTACTCTGATCCCATCACTTCGCCTCCTGCCATCTGCTCCCTACTCTGATCCCATCACCTCCCCTCCTGCCATGTGCTCCCTATTCTGATCCCATCACCTCGCCTCCTGCCATGTGCTCCCTACTCTGATCCCATCACCTCGCCTCCTGCCATGTGCTCCCTATTCTGATCCCATCACCTCGCCTCCTGCTATGTGCTCCCTACTCTGATCCCATCACCTCGCCTCCTGCCATGTGCTCCCTATTCTGATCCCATCACCTCGCCTCCTGCCATGTGCTCCCTACTCTGATCCCATCACCTCGCCTCCTGCCATGTGCTCCCTACTCTGATCCCATCACCTCGCCTCCTGCCATGTGCTCCCTACTCTGATCCCATCACCTCCCCTCCTGCCATGTGCTCCCTATTCTGATCCCATCACCTCGCCTCCTGCCATTGGCTCCCTACACTGATCCCATTACCTCGCCTCCTGCCATGTGCTCCCTACTCTGATCCCATCACCTCGCCTCCTGCCATGTGCTCCCTACTCTGATCCCATCACTTCGCCTCCTGCCATCTGCTCCCTACTCTGATCCCATCACCTCCCCTCCTGCCATGTGCTCCCTATTCTGATCCCATCACCTCGCCTCCTGCCATGTGCTCCCTCCTCTGATCCCATCACCTCGCCTCCTGCCATGTGCTCCCTATTCTGATCCCATCACCTCGCCTCCTGCCATGTGCTCCCTATTCTGATCCCATCACCTCGCCTCCTGCCATGTGCTCCCTATTCTGATCCCATCACCTCGCCTCCTGCCATGTGCTCCCTACTCTGATCCCATCACCTCGCCTCCTGCCATGTACTCCTTACTCTGATCCCATCACCTCTCCTCCTGCCATGTGCTCCCTACTCTGATCCCATCACCTTCCCTCCTGCCATGTGCTCCCTATTCTGATCCCATCACCTCGCCTCCTGCCATGTGCTCCCTACTCTGATCCCATCACCTCGCCTCCTGCCATGTGCTCCCTATTCTGATCCCATCACCTCGCCTCCTGCCATGTGCTCCCTACTCTCATCCCATCACCTCGCCTCCTGCCATGTGCTCCCTACTCTGATCCCATCACCTCGCCTCCTGCCATGTACTCCTTACTCTGATCCCATCACCTCGCCTTCTGCCATGTACTCCTTACTCTGATCCCATCACCTCGCCTCCTGCCATGTGCTCCCTACTCTGATCCCATCACCTCCTGCCATGTGCTCCCAACTCTGATCCCATCACCTCGCCTCCTGCCATGTGCTCCCTATTCTGATCCCATCACCTCCTGCCATGTGCTCCCAACTCTGATCCCATCACCTCGCCTCCTGCCATGTGCTCCCTACTCTGATCCCATCACCTCCTGCCATGTGCTCCCTACTCTGATCCCATCACCTCCTGCCATGTGCTCCCTACTCTGATCCCATCACCTCGCCTCCTGCCATGTGCTCCCTACTCTGATCCCATCACCTCGCCTCCTGCCATGTGCTCCCTATTCTGATCCCATCACCTCCCCTCCTGCCATGTGCTCCCTACTCTGATCCCATCACCTCGCCTCCTGCCATGTGCTCCCTATTCTGATCCCATCACCTCGCCTCCTGCCATGTGCTCCCTACTCTGATCCCATCACCTCGCCTCCTGCCATGTGCTCCCTATTCTGATCCCATCACCTCGCCTCCTGCCATGTGCTCCCTACTCTGATCCCATCACCTCGCCTCCTGCCATGTGCTCCCTACTCTGATCTCATCACCTCGCCTCCTGCCATGTGCTCCCTATTCTGATCCCATCACCTCCCCTCCTGCCATGTGCTCCCTACTCTGATCCCATCACCTCCCCTCCTGCCATGTGCTCCCTATTCTGATCCCATCACCTCGCCTCCTGCCATCTGCTCCCTACTCTGATCCCATCACCTCGCCTCCTGCCATGTGCTCCCTATTCTGATCCCATCACCTCGCCTCCTGCCATGTGCTCCCTACTCTGATCTCATCACCTCGCCTCCTGCCATGTGCTCCCTATTCTGATCCCATCACCTCCCCTCCTGCCATGTGCTCCCTACACTGATCCCATCACCTCCCCTCCTGCCATGTGCTCCCTATTCTGATCCCATCACCTCGCCTCCTGCCATCTGCTCCCTACTCTGATCCCATCACCTCGCCTCCTGCCATGTGCTCCCTACTCTGATCCCATCACCTCCCCTCCTGCCATGTGCTCCCTATTCTGATCCCATCACCTCACCTCCTGCCATCTGCTCCCTACTCTGATCCCATCACCTCGCCTCCTGCCATGTGCTCCCTATTCTGATCCCATCACCTCGCCTCCTGCCATGTGCTCCCTACTCTCATCCCATCACCTCGCCTCCTGCCATCTGCTCCCTACTCTGATCCCATCACCTCGCCTCCTGCCATGTGCTCCCTACTCTGATCCCATCACCTCGCCTCCTGCCATGTGCTCCCTACTCTGATCCCATCACCTCGCCTCCTGCCATGTGCTCCCTACTCTGATCCCATCACCAGAGACCTTCCTTGTAGTCTCCACAGATAAATCCTCAGTGTTTATGTCTTGGATTTGTCATTCTCTTCTACAAAAGTTGGTAGAAAGTCTTTTCAGCAATTTCTGTTCTTGGGAAAATGGGGTGACAACTAGTGACCCCCAGAACAGCAGCCGCAGGGCAGATATTCTCCTTATATGTTGTGCTGCCATACTGTGCACGTCACCATACTATACAGTGCAGCTTCCATACATTTGTCTAAATAAAGTGCCACTATCACCATACACTGAAAAAATAATATAATGCAATTTATATACAGTGCTCACATAATACCACTATATAGTGCTCACATAATGCGAGTACATTACATACAGTATATACAGTGCATATATATTACCACCAAATAGTCTGCAAATAAAACTGTCAATTGGTGCTCATATAATACTGCCATACAGTCATCACATAGTACTGCTATACAGTACACGTATATATTACCATACAGTGCTCACATAACACTGCCATATGGCACACATATTACAAAATCGTGCTTATATGGTATAATATTCCCATACAGTGCTCACAAGCTACCGTCCTACAGTGCACATAAACTACCACCATACCAAGCTAATATTTATATGGTGCTTACGGTACAGTGGCACATATACCCATATAGGCTGCTCACATAATATTGCTATACAGTGCATATAATACCGCAGTACATTACTCATATACTCATACAATGCTGCCATATAGACCTCATATTATACTGCCATATAGTACATTATATATATGTAGATATATACATATATAAATACATACAGTTTTCATATAATACCACAGTACATTGGTCATACAATACTGCCATATAGTTTTCATATAATACTGCCATACAGTACACATTAGCATACTGTTTTCATATAATACCACAGTTGAGTGCTCATATAATACTGCAATATTGTACTGACATGATACTGCCATATTGTACACATTATCATGCGGCTTTCATATAATTCTCATACACTCCTCACATACTATCAGCATACAGTATACATTTAATACTGCCATACGGTACTAACATTTTACTGCTATACTGAGCTTCTCAAATACCACTGTACAGTGGCACATATACCCACACACGATGCCCACATTATACTGCTATACAGTGCATATACTGTATAATACCATAGTACAGTGATCATAGAATACTGCCATACAGTCCTCACATTATACTGCCATATAGTACACACACACACACATATATATATATATATCCATACAATTTTCATATGATATTACCAGACAGTACTCACATACTGCCAGCATACAGTGCACATATAATACCGACTGCCCTACAGTGCACATATACTACTACCAATGCTGACATTTTACTGCTATGCAGTGCCTACAAAATATCACCGTACAGTGACACATTGACCCACATACTATGCTCTCGTAATACCTCCATACAGTGCTCACTTAATAAAGTGCTCATATAATACTGCCATATAGTGACTAAATAAAAGCTCCATACATAGATATGACTCCATACATAGTGCCACCTAATAATAGTGCGGTATGATAAAATACTGCTTTAGGCTGAATTCAGACGTCCATCTATAGGTCCGTGATACACAAACTGATCTGAACCTGTCTGCCTCATCTATTCCCATATAGACGTGACCGACGTACTATGGTCACATACAGTGCTAATATACACCGCAGTTATAGTACAGTGTGATGAAACGACATCCTCAGCTCTGATACATCCTCATATTCTATTGAGCCGCCATTAAATCTGTTTTCTATAAGTCAATTAAAATACCAGTTTGGGGGGAGCTGGAAAACACAGAAAGTCCAGTGGGTCGAGTGCAGATGCCATAACAAGGCCCTTCCCCAAGAGATGACATTAGGCCGGTTATTTGCGGGTGAAGAGGGATCAGTGCAGGGAGATCCTCCCCTGAGGACGGAGGAATGTGCTGTATGATCACCCCGACGTATGTATCGGCTGATTGTCACTGACTGCAGTGAAATTATTGTAATCTGCCAATTGATAATCCTGAAAAATTGATAATATATTGTGAGATTTCAAAAACCGCCATACTGTGCTAAATAATATCACCGGGAAGCATCATTACTTATAAATACCACCACCAAACAGTGCCCAAATACTGCAATCATACAGTGCTCAACTAGGACCACTATACAAGCCTAAATAAATCCTCCATATTCTGCTTATGTGGCGCCCTGGGCAAGCCAGGTCGTCACAGGTACTACACCCACACACCCCACACTCCCGGTCAGGCACACCAAAGTCAGACAAAAACCCTTGTTGCCTTCCTCTAGGGGCTGATGTCCACACCAGGGGGTGGGCCAGGCGGTTGGTCCCGCCCACCGAGGAGTTCACAGTCCTGGAGGCGGGAAAAGAAGTGAGTTGAGTCTGGGAAGTGAAAGTGGAAGGAGGGAAGTAGCAGGTGAGCAGACAGAAAGTGGTCCGGGTGTGTGGCCCGGACGGATCAGCAAGGTTGGCAGACGGTGGTGACCGTCTGCAGGAGTGGCCTATCGGAGTCTACTGTAAGGACCGTGGACGGGCAGTGGCCCGGCGGTACCGGACCGGTACGCGAAGAGAAGTCAGCACCATCTGGCAGGGGCTTGCGGACCCCAGCAAGGCTAGGAGTCGCCGTGAATTTGCCAAATCCGTTAGCGAAGGGAACTTCCTGGGTTTCCCAGCAGCCAAGTCCCGATAGAAGGCAACAGTCCAACCGAGAGAGGGAAACACAGTCACCGCCAAGGCTAAAGTTCCCAGGGCCAGAGCCTGCGGGCAAAAGGGGCTCCTTCAGCACCCATCCAAGCTGGGGAGCAGGTTACCGGTGGGAACCCATTGGAACCGTTTACAGTACACAGGTGCAGGGAAAGGCAGTCACCATCAACCTGCCGGGAGGAGAAACACCGCAGCCGTCTGTGGGACCCGTCCATCCAGCCGTTTGTTTTACCAAGAACTGTGTCCTCATCATTGGCTGAGTGAGTACCACCGTGCCGTGCGGCACAGCGCTGCCCCCGCGACCCTGCACCTCGCCGGGCCCCGTGGCCCGCCTGCCATCCATCCCTACCCCCATCGCCGGGCCCCGGGACAACCAGCCCCCTACCCACGGAGGGGAGAACTACCATCCAGGCTGCTCCCTGTCATCGCTCCCGGGATCCCCGTCCAGAGCAGCGGTGGTGTCACCAATCTCACCACAACCGTGGGTGGCGTGACGGACAATATCCAATCCCCACAATCCAATCCCCCACCCTTTTCACTCACGGGCGAGGAGCGCCGCTCGAGTCCCCAGGATCCGGCCCACCGCTCGAACCACCACCGAGCAGCGGCAGCCGCAGCAGCAGCGGCCGGACCCGAGCAGTGGGAGAGCGCAGCGTTCCCTCCTCCGCCCGCGACAACTTGGCGTCACGAACAGGATCTTACCGCTCTGCCGTCTGGTAGAGGTGCGCCTTGTGACCGCCGGAGGTGTCCGGCCGAAAAATTTGAGAAGCCGCCATCTTGGGTGCGAAAAATTCCCACTCGAGCGTCTCCTCGAGTAGTGGAGGCGCGAAGGCCAAAACCCCGCCCCTGTAGAGGAGGAGCCGGAAAGAGACTAAGGGGGACGAAAACAAGATGTCTGCACCCGACAGAGACGCTGGAGGAGCGGTGATCGCAGCCGCATGTAACTAGCGCTGCAGCGTGCAGGGATGCCAGGACTCTGCTGAAACACGTTCCTGGATCCAGAAGCAAGATGTGCCAGGAGCTCCCGGCCCAAGTCCACTTCATGCTGGCGAAGTGGACATCGGAGATGAAGGGCCTGGCCGCAACCGTTTGGGCATCCGAAGTGGAGGTGGTCTCAGAGGAGCAGGTAAGCGACCCACGCCCCTATGTCCCCGAGGGATCGGTCGATACGGCTGAGGGGTCCGGCCTGCTGCCGTCCACCACGCTATCTCCCTTACTGCCCATGCCCGCGGCCGACGCCCCGACCGACCCGTTACCCCTGCCACCGGTAGCGGAACCCGCAGCGTCTGTGGGAGAGGGCCCAGACCTGCGGCCCCCGGGCCCTACCTTTACCACGGCCCTGGCAGCCCGCCCGGCCGCAACGGAGGCGACCCTCGCCCAGAAGCCAGCACCGTGAGTCCCGCTGACCGCTCCCAGACACCCGGCCTCGGCTGAGGCACAGCGGGGATGCAGCTGCCAGGAGGCAGAGCAGGCCATGTCACAGCGGGGTCCCTCGTTACCGAAGGTACCGGTCGTAGCCGACACGGGGGGACTCCGGCTGGGCCCATCCCCCACCCCGACTGAACCGGAGGAACAAGCAGAAAGTGCTCCGCACCGGGAGCGGCAGCAAAGGCGGCTGCGCCGCGGGATTGCTGATTAAGAAAGAAAAGTTAGAGCATGGTAGCGGTTCCCGGTTACCTTGCTGTCGGTCCCCATTGGGACTCTGCTGACATTCCAGACGGCCCTCAAGGCTAAGGAGTCCGGTTGGAGGAGCAGTTGTACCCGCATCATCGGCAGCTGAAAATGGAGTCCTGTGGGACAGTGTCACCCCTGTGTGAGGGTGGCGTTGGGGGCTCGTGCTGTTCGGTGGTGGACTGTGGGAAAGCTGCAGGAGGAAGCTGTACCGGAGCCAAGCGTTGTGGATGGCCCCTGGGACCCAGCTGACAGTCCCCGTCGGGACCCTACGGCAAGTCTCCGTTGGGACCTTACAGTTTTGTTTATGGTAGCCCGTTGGCTACGAAGCACTGTTGTCCCCGTGGGGACTGTATGCAAACCGCTGCGTAGAAACTACTACGAACAAGCCCGAGAACTAGTAGGGCAACCACAAACTTGTGGTTTGTAAATAAAAATGTGTTTTTATGGTTTCACCGTTACCGCCTCCGGAGAGGCTGATTTGGAGGATGGGCCTGGAGGGAAGTGATGGCCCAGGCCCGTCACTACTGCAACCGGTGGCGATGGGGTTTCGGGGGCTCCCCATGGATGTGGGTCCCCTGCAAAGGACAGAACCCGCTCGGGTAACTTGTGCTGGACTGGGGTCAAGGGGTGCTGCCCGTTTGCTTAGGGGCAGCATCAGGGCCAGGTTACTTGGGTGGGAGAGAGCGAAAGCCGTAACTGTTTAGCAATGTTTAAGTAAGAGTACCTCCCGATGTGGGAAGATGTTATTATAATTGTAATGTGTTACCGTTTATCTTTTCCAGTTGTGAAAATAAAATCGGTGATGGACGGGCAGCCCGCGGACGGTCTGCATTTTACTAAGGGGTAATGTGGCGCCCTGGACAAGCCAGGTCGTCACAGGTACTACACCAACACACCCCACACTCCCGGTCAGGCACACCAAAGTCAGACAAAAACCCTTGTTGCCTTCCTCCAGGGGCTGATGTTCACACCAGGGGGGTGGGCCAGGTGGTTGGTCCCGCCCACCGAGGAGTTCACAGTCCTGGAGGCGGGAAAAGAAGTGAGTTGAGTTTGGGAAGTGAAAGTGGAAGGAGGGAAGTAGCAGTTGAGCAGACAGAAAGTGGTCCGGGTGTGTGGCCCGGACGGATCAGCAAGGTTGGCAGACGGTGGTGACCGTCTGCAGGAGTGGCCTATCGGAGTTTACCGTAAGGACCGTGGACGGGCGGTGGCCCGGCGGTACCGGACCGGTACGCGAAGAGAAGTCAGCACCATCTGGCAGGAGCCTGCGGACCCCGGCAAGGCTAGGAGTCGCCGTGAATTTGCCAAATCCGTTAGCGAAGGGAACCTCCTGGGTTTCCCAGCAGCCAAGTCCCGACAGAAGGCAACAGTCCAACCGAGAGAGGGAAACACAGTCACCGCCAAGGCTAAAGTTCCCAGGGCCAGAGCCTGCGGGCAAAAGGGGCTTTTTCAGCACCCATCCAAGCTGGGGAGCGGGTTACCGGTGGGAACCCATTGGAACCGTTTACAGTACACAGGTGCAGGGAAAGGCAGTCACCATCAACCTGCCGGGAGGAGAAACACCGCAGCCGTCTGTGGGACCCGTCCATCCAGCCGTGTGTTTTACCGAGAACTGTGTCCTCATCATTGGCTGAGTGAGTACCACCGTGCCGTGCGGCACAGCGCTGCCCCTGCGACCCTGCACCTCGCCGGGCCCCGTGGCCCGCCTGCCATCCATCCCTACCCCATCACCGGGCCCCGGGAAAACCAACCCCCTACCCACGGAGGGGAGAACTAACATCCAAGCTGCTCCCTGTCACCGCTCCCAGGATCCCCGTCCAGAGCAGCGGTGGTGTCACCAATATCACCACAACCGTGGGTGGCGTCACGGACAATATCCAAATCCCCACAATCCAATCCCCACCCTTTTCACTCACGGGCGAGGAGCGCCGCTCGAGTCCCCGGGATCCGGCCCACCGCTCGAGCCACCACCGAGCAGCGGCAGCCGCAGCAGCAGCGGCCAGACCCGAGCAGTGGGAGAGCGCAGCGTCCCCTCCTCCGCCCACGACACTTATATAAAACCATCATGCAGTGATCAAATAATGCTGTCATACAGTGCACAGCTATGACCACTATATTTGGCTAATCAAAACCCCCATGCAGAGACAAAATAGTACCAGCATACAGTGGCCAAATAATGGCACCATAAAACATCCAAAAACATCATATATTTTACAATTAATGCCACCATATGGAGCCATGATTGTGTTATCATACAGTGCACATGTAAGACATTTCTAAATAAAAGCATCGCAGAGAGCCAAATAAAATCAACTATCACCAGAAAGAAACATATAACACCACCATACATTGCCCAAATCATGCTGAGATACAGTGCCCAACTAAGTCCACCTGTCATCGGGTGTGATGGGATAACCGGCGCTACTAAACTGGCCCTCAGGCTGGGGGGGCCCTAACTGTTCCTGATCCCAGAGATACATCTGATGGTGATGATGCCTGAGCCGCCTTCCTTGCCTTGCTTCTGTACAGCCCTGATCTTATACCCCCTGTCCCTCACCCCAGGGGAGGGCCAGGACAGGAGTGGTAAAACCCACAGATATGGTCAAACGGGGAAACCAAAATTTGATCACACAGCACGTTCACACATAAGTATTAGACAACAAGTGGTAAGGAGGAAAATAAGACCAGGGAGGAAACATCGAGACGACAAGAGAACACCACAACAATTCCAAGCACAAAGCAGGACTGAGACACAACAGCATATAGACGGATGTAGCTTAAGCTATAGTCGGCATTGGACAACTGATGCGTCCATCTTAAAAAGGTGGGGAGTATTTGAAATGGGTCTTCCCACAACATGTGATCCCATAGGTAAGCAGCAGGATAGCAGAAATTAACTCCCGCAAGCCCGATCATAAATGAACACAGTTGATTGATGCCAGAGCCTGTTTGTGTAACTCAGAAGCACCAGAAAAACTACAGTATGGGGTGTTAGAGTCTGTCATGTGAACAGCGTCTGATGCCGCCATGACACCTGGCGAGTTATGAGCCAAAACCTGTGTGACACCACCAGTGTCTGCATAAATCATCATACAGTGCCCAAATAATTCAATCCTCTGCAGTGCACAACTAAGCAGTGTCTAATCAAAACGTTCATGCAGTGTCCAAATAAAATTGCACAGATCCTATATACCACACCCAGAAACATATACTTTACAAATAATGCCACACTACATTGCCAGAAAATGCTATTATACAGTGCTCAAGTGCTGCCGCCAAACAGTGCCTAACTAATGATATCATTATTATCACACATCCCAGCCCTCTTCACCTCATGCCGACAACAATTCAAAAATATCTCCCGGATCCGTGCTTTCCTTAACCAAGAATCAGCAAAAACATTAGTGCATGCCCTCATCATCTCCTGCCTCGACTACTGCAACCTCCTGCTCTCTGGCCTCCCTTCCAACACTCTTGCACCCCTCCAATCGATCCTAAACTCTGCGGCCCGCTTAATCCACCTCTCCCCCCGTTATTCCCCAGCCTCACCACTCTGCCAATCCCTTCACTGGCTTCCCATCGCCCAACGACTCCAGTTCAAAACATTAACCATGACATACAAAGCCATCCACAACCTGTCTCCTCCTTACATCTGTGACCTAGTCTCCCGGAACCTACCTGCACGCAACCTCAGATCCTCACAAGATCTCCTCTACTCCTCTCTTATCTCCTCTTCCCACAATCGCGTACAAGATTTCTCCCGTGCCTCCCCCATACTCTGGAACGCTCTACCCCAGCATATCAGACTCTCCCCTACCGTGGAAAGCTTCAAGAAGAACCCCAAGACCCATCTCTTCCAACAAGCCTACAACCTACAATAACCCTCAGTCCAGTACACCACTGCGCAACCAGCTCTGTCCTCACCTATTGTACCATCACCCATTCCCTGTAGACTGTGAGCCCTCGCGGGCAGGGTCCTCTCTCCTCCTGTAGACTGTGAGCCCTCGCGGGCAGGGTCCTCTCTCCTCCTGTAGACTGTGAGCCCTCGCGGGCAGGGTCCTCTCTCCTCCTGTAGACTGTGAGTCCTCGCGGGCAGGGTCCTCTCACCTCCTGTAGACTGTGAGCCCTCGCGGGCAGGGTCCTCTCTCCTCCTGTAGACTGTGAGCCCTCGCGGGCAGGGTCCTCTCTCCTCCTGTAGACTGTGAGCCCTCGCGGGCAGGGTCCTCTCTCCTCCTGTAGACTGTGAGCCCTCGCGGGCAGGGTCCTCTCTCCTCCTGTAGACTGTGAGCCCTCGTGGGCAGGGTCCTCTCTCCTCCTGTAGACTGTGAGCCCTTGCGGGCAGGGTCCTCTCTCCTCCTGTAGACTGTGAGCCCTCGCGGGCAGGGTCCTCTCTCCTCCTATACCAGTCTGTCTTGTACTGTTAATGATTGTTGTACGTATACCCTCTTTCACTTGTAAAGCGCCATGGAATAAATGGCGCTATAATAATAAATAATGATATCATGCAACGCTCAGCAAAGATCCCCATATTGTGCCTAAATAAAACCACCACACAGCGCCTGCTGCCACTCGATCAATAAAAAAACTCGCTCGACTGCACTGCCCCATTGAGTAACACTGGTCCGAGTGCGGGATGTGGGTTTTTGTTTTTTTTTTACAAAATACGGTGGTGTGAATGAGCCCTAAAAGTGGTTGGCTGGTGGCGCTTTCAGGTCTTCTGTGGAGGGCAGAGACACCACGTTGGCACTGGAGGTACGAGGCGCTCACATGTACGGGTTGTGCTTTGGCTCATCACCCTCTCAGGGCAGGCCGGCACATGACGCAGATCGCCCAGCACCGTGCCATCCTACATCTGGCATAAAGCAGAGGAAAATGAATAATGTGGAATGTGATATCTGCCATAAATGTGGGCGCGGGCACAGATGATGTAACCGCATGTACAGAACACAGCGAGCACCATAACAGGGCGAAAACTGGCACAGTCCCCGAATGTCCTCTGACACCCCAATACGTAAAGAGAAGTGTAAGCCTGAAAAGTCGGGTACCCCCAGGACAAGTGCTGGTCAGGGGTGAAGGTATATGGAATATCCTCGGTTATGGTTACGTCACTGGATTAGGGAAGAGCATAAGGTATAGGGCTATAGTTAGGATATAGGGTTATGGGTAGTGTATAAAATATAAGGTTATGGTATAAGGAAAAGGGCTGTGGTTTGGGTACAGGTTCGGAGGTTAGGGAATAGGTTCGGGGGTTAGGGAATAGGTTCGGGGGTTAGGGAATAGGTTCGGGGGTTAGGGAATAGGTTCGGGAGTTAGGGAATAGGTTCGGGGGTTAGGGAATAGGTTCGGGGGCCAGGGAATAGGTTCGGGGGTTAGGGAATAGGTTCGGGGGCCAGGGAATAGGTTCGGGGGTTAGGGAATAGGTTCGGGGGTTAGGGAATAGGTTCGGGGGTTAGGGAATAGATTTGGGGGCTAGGGAGTAAGTTCAGGGGTTAGGGTATAGGTTCGGGAGCTAGCATATAGGTTCGGAGGTTAGGCAATAGGTTCAGGGATTAGGGTATAGGTTCGGAGGTTAAGGTATAGGTTCAGAGTTTAGGCTATAAGTTTGGGGGTTAGGGTATAGGTTCGGAGGTTAGGGTATGGGTTCGGAGGATGGGGTAAAGGTTTGGAAGATAGGGTACAGGTTCGGAGGATAGGATATAGGTTTGGGGTTAGGGTATAGCTTTGGAGTATAGGGTACAGGTTCGGAGGTTAGGGTATAGGTTCAAAGGATGGGGTATAGGTTCGGAGGATAGGGTATATGTTCGGGTAATAGGGTACAGGTTCGCTGGTTAGGGAATAGGTTCGGAGGTTAGGGAATAGGTTCGGAGGTTAGGGAATAGGTTCAGTGGTTAGGGTATAGGTTCGGGGGTTAGGGTATAGGGTTTAGGTTCGGTGTTAGGTTATAGGTGCAGCAATCAGGGTATAGATTCGTGGATAGGGTATAGATATTGGGTTAGGGTATAGGTTCGAGTATAGGGTATGAGTTCGGGGTTAGGGTATAGGTTCGGAGTTTACGGAGTTTAGGCTATAGGTTCGGGGGTTAGGCTATAGGTTTGCGGGTTAGGCTATAGGTTCGGGGTTAGGGAATAGGTTTGGGGGTTAGGCTATAGGTCCGGGGTTAGGGAATAGGTTCGGGGGTTAGGCTATAGGTCCGGGGTTAAGGAATAGGTTCGGGGGTTAGGCTATAGGTTCGGGGGCTAGGCTATAGGTTCGGGGGCTAGGGAATAGGTTCGGGGGCCAGGCTATAGGTTCGGGGGTCAGGCTATAGGTTCGGGGGGGTCAGGCTATAGGTTCGGGGGTTAGGGAATAGGTTCGGTGGTTAGGCTATAGGTCCGGGGGTTAGGCTATAGGTTCGGGGGCTAGGCTATAGGTTCGGGGGTTAGGGAATAGGTTCGGGGGTTAGGCTATAGGTTCGGGGGTTAGGCTATAGGTTCGGGGGTTAGGCTATAGGTTCGGGGTTAGGGTATAATGTTGCGGTATGAGTAACATGGTTATGGTTGGGGTATAGGATAATGTGTTAGTATAGAAGGTTAGGGGTAAGTGTTAGGATTTAGGGTCATGGATAAAAGTTAGGTACAGGGTGTATAGGTGACTTGATATAATGTATAGGATTAGCGGCTGGTGCTGGGGTTGCTGTGTAGGATTAGGGGTCAGGGCTCGGGTATAGGGTTACGTTTAGGGCTCCGAGTATCGGGTTATGGATATTTGCACAGTGCAATGATCCATTCGTATAAACACAGAGCTGATTCCGATCATCATTTTCCCATTTTTCCCCTCTTGAGGAGCAGAATCGCACTAGGTCCTGGTTGCGATGTCTTTTGAGAAAACAGCTGTTGTGTAATACGACTCCCCGGAGGCTTCTTAATGGTTGCATAACGATGAGCCCTGGCTTCCTGGAGGAACGCGGAGAATCCTCGGCTCTCACATTCTTCAGCTCTTCTCCCAACAATCCCAATTACATTAAGAAAAGATGGCGTATGAAATCCGCAGATGCTTCAGACTAACAGCGCGGGGTTACAGATGCTATACTGCCACTCAGGGTCAAAAGCACTAAAATGTACTGAAATGGGGGCACCCAAGTCATTCTTACTGCATGTTGAACACTGTAAAACTAAAACAAAAGAATAAAACAATGGCAGAATTATATATTTTTTCTTACAATATTGTCACTCAGTAACTACCAGGGTTCCACCAGGGTCAAAGGCACCCTATCCCGGCGAGCGCCACAACACTCAAGGTACACCAGGGAAACAATACAACGGTGGGCCCTGCCGCTAGGGAGAGGGGAGCAGGGTCACCTCCTGCATTCACCTGAGGCTATTCCTTGAACTCCCTAACAACCCTATATGAATCCTTCCCCTCGTCGCCAATCACGTGCCTAGGCCCTAGTTTTCCCTGAACTCACCCTGGCTAGTGAACAGGCAAGCAAGAGCACTAGTTTCAACACTACAATAATATAACACAAGGGAAGAGAGACAGACAGGGGAAAAATAGACACAATAAGGAAAACACTCAAAACTCCTCCAATGCAGTGCAGCACCACAGCTGCAACTGTCACAACACTTCAGCTTCTTCCAAAGACAGGCTCCTTCCAAAATAGACAGCTTAGAAATGATTCTATCACCAGCATCAGATGGCAAGACACGTGACCTTTTATGGAAAAAGGGAGTGATCACAAGGAACTGCACCTGACATCAAGGCTACAAAGGAAAGCCAGATAATACAGTAATACAACACAAGGGAAAGGAGACAGACAGGGGAAAAATAGACACCACAAGGAAAACACTACAAACTCCTCCAATGCAGTGAAACACCATGGCTGCAATTGTCACAACACCTCAGCTTCTTCTATAGACTGGCTCCTTCCAAAGTGGACAGCTTAGAAATGATTCTATCACCGGCATCAGCTGGTAAGAGTGATCACAAGGAGCTGCACCTGAGATCAAGGCTACAAAGGATAGCCAGACATGAAAGAGTCCTGCGAATAATAAGGCACTGTGACCTTCTGGTTCCAGACTCGCCAGAAGGCTCCATCACGGGGGCCTGAGTAAGTACAATCCCTAACTGTGGAGCACATACATGGCGGCACAACGTGTGTCGCACCCCCATGTTCTGCGGTTCATGCACTGTAAGGGTTAGTCGCAGATCACAGATCCCGTTGCAGATTATTACCAGCTGTCTCCCTTGGAGTTCAGCTCTGGGAGGAGAATATTCACACACGCACCGTGTGAGAAAATGCTAGATTGTAACGTCAGGGGACACCGTGTATGTGAGCGCCATGAAGTCACCGCATATAGTGTAACACTGACATTACAATCAATTATCCTAATTGTCCCCCAAAACATCACACACATGTTAATAGGGTGAATTATCTACGGCTCGGGATTCTGCACCGCACATCATGAAACACTCAGGGCAGACACTGATATTTACATATATTGTGTCACCGGACGCTAATAAGGGAAGGATATAGGAGAAGGACTGAGTCACGTCCTCGGCGGCATTACTAGATCAACTGCATTCATATTCAGGGAAATTATCACATAGAGAAACATACGAAAATCCTGTGATTACATATCCATCACCAGCAGCCCCATGTAATGTAAGAATCCATCACCAGCAGCCCCATGTCATGTAAGAATCCATCACCAGCAGCCCCATGTCATGTAAGAATCCATCACCAGCAGCCCCATGTAATGTAAGAATCCATCACCAGCAGCCCCATGTAATGTAAGAATCCATCTCCAGCAGCCCCATGTCATGTAGGAATCCATCACCAGCAGCCCCATGTAATGTAAGAATCCATCACCAGCAGCCCCATGTAATGTAAGAATCCATCACCAGCAGCCCCATGTAATGTAAGAATCCATCACCAGCAGCCCCATGTAATGTAAGAATACATCACCAGCAGCCCCATGTAATGTAAGAATCCATCACCAGCAGCCCCATGTAATGTAAGAATCCATCTCCAGCAGCCCCAAATCATGTAGGAATCCATCACCAGCAGCCCCATGTAATGTAAGAATCCATCACCAGCAGTCCTATGTAATGTAAGAATCCATCACCAGCAGTCCCATGTAACGTAAGAATCCATCACCAGCAGCTCCATGTAATGTAAGAATCCATCGCCAGCAGTCCCATGTAACGTAAGAATCCATCACCAGCAGCCTCATGTAATGTAAGAATCCATCACCAGCAGCCCTATGTAATGTAAGAATCTATCACCAGCAGCCCCATATAATGTAAGAATCCATCACCAGTAGCCCCATGTAATGTAAGAATACATCACCAGCAGCCCCATGTAATGTAAGAATCCATCACCAGCAGCCCCATGTAATGTAAGAATCCATCTCCAGCAGCCCCATGTCATGTAGGAATCCATCACCAGCAGCCCCATGTAATGTAAGAATCCATCACCAGCAGTCCTATGTAATGTAAGAATCCATCACCAGCAGTCCCATGTAACATAAGAATCCATCACCAGCAGCTCCATGTAATGTAAGAATCCATCGACAGCAGTCCCATGTAACGTAAGAATCCATCACCAGCAGCCTCATGTAATGTAAGAATCCATCACCAGCAGCCCCATGTAATGTAAGAATCCATCACCAGAAGCCCCATGTAATGTAAGAATCCATCACCAGCAGCCCCATGTAATGTAAGAATCCATCACCAGCAGCCCCATGTAATGTAAGAATCCATCACCAGCAGCCCCATGTAATGTAAGAATCCATCACCAGCAGCCCCATGTAATGTAAGAATCCATCACCAGCAGCCCCATGTAATGTAAGAATCCATCACCAGCAGCCCCATGTAATGTAAGAATCCATCACCAGCAGCCCCATGTAATGTAAGAATCCATCACCAGCAGCCCCATGTAATGTAAGAATCCATCACCAGCCACCCCGTGTAACGTAAGAATCCATCACCAGCCACCCCATGTAACGTAAGAATCCATCACCAGCCACCCCATGTAACGTAAGAATCCATCACCAGCAGCCCCATGTAACGTAAGAATCCATCACCAGCCACCCCATGTAATGTAAGAATCCATCACCAGCAGCCCCATGTAATGTAAGAATCCATCACCAGCCACCCCATGTAACGTAAGAAGCCATCACCAGGAGCCCCATGTAACGTAAGAAGCCATCACCAGGAGCCCCATGTAATGTAAGAATCCATCACCAGCAGCCCCATGTAATGTAAGAATCCATCACCAGCAGCCCCATGTAATGTAAGAATCCATCACCAGCAGCCCCATGTAATGTAAGAATCCATCACCAGCAGTCCCATGTAATGTAAAAATTCATCACCAGCAGCCCCATGTAATGTAAGAATCCATCACCAGCAGTCCCATGTAACGTAAGAATCCATCACCAACAGCCCCATTTAATGTAAGAATCCATCACCAGCAGCCCCATGTAATGTAAGAATCCATCACCAGCAGTCCCATGTAACGTAAGAATCCATCACCAGCAGCCCCATGTAATGTAAGAATCCATCACCAGCAGCCCCATGTAATGTAAGAATCCATCACCAGCAGTCCCATGTAACGTAAGAATCCATCACCAGTAGCCTCATGTAATGTAAGAATCCATCACCAGCAGCCCCATGTAATGTAAGAATTCATCACCAGCAGTCCCATGTAACGTAAGAATCCATCACCAGTAGCCTCATGTAATGTAAGAATCCATCACCAGCAGCCCCATGTAATGTAAGAATCCATCACAAGCAGTCCCATGTAACGTAAGAATCCATCACCAGCAGCCCCATGTAATGTAAGAATCCATCACCAGCAGTCCCATGTAACGTAATAATCCATCATCAGCAGTCCCATGTAACGTAAGAATCCATCACCAGCAGCCTCATGTACTGTAAGAATCCATCACCAGCAGCCCCATGTAATGTAAGAATCCATCACCAGCAGTCCCATGTAATGTAAGAATCCATCACCAGCAGCCCCATGTAATGTAAGAATCCATCACCAGCAGCCCCATGTAATGTAAGAATCCATCACCAGCAGCCCCATGTAATGTAAGAATCCATCTCCAGCAGCCCCATGTAATGTAAGAATCCATCACCAGCAGCCCCATGTAATGTAAGAATCCATCACCAGCAGCCCCATGTAATGTAAGAATCCATCACCAGCAGCCCCATGTAATGTAAGAATACATCACCAGCAGCCCCATGTAATGTAAGAATCCATAACCAGCAGCCCCATGTAATGTAAGAATCCATCTCCAGCAGCCCCATGTCATGTAGGAATCCATCACCAGCAGCCCCATGTAATGTAAGAATCCATCACCAGCAGTCCTATGTAACGTAAGAATCCATCACCAGCAGTCCCATGTAACGTAAGAATCCATCACCAGCAGCTCCATGTAATGTAAGAATCCATCGCCAGCAGTCCCATGTAACGTAATAATCCATCACCAGCAGCCTCATGTAATGTAAGGATCCATCACCAGCAGCCCCATGTAATGTAAGAATCCATCACCAGCCACCCCATGTAACGTAAGAATCCATCACCAGCCACCCCATGTAACGTAAGAATCCATCAGCAGCAGTCCCATGTAATGTAAAAATTCATCACCAGCAGCCCCATGTAATGTAAGAATCCATCACCAGCAGCCCCATGTAATGTAAGAATCCATCACCAGCAGCCCCATGTAATGTAAGAATCCATCACCAGCAGTCCCATGTAACGTAAGAATCCATCACCAGTAGCCTCATGTAATGTAAGAATCCATCACCAGCAGCCCCATGTAATGTAAGAATCCATCACCAGCAGCCCCATGTAACGTAAGAATCCATCACCAGCAGTCCCATGTAACGTAAGAATCCATCACCAGCCACCCCATGTAACGTAAGAATCCATCACCAGCAGTCCCATGTAACGTAATAATCCATCACCAGCAGTCCCATGTAACGTAAGAATCCATCACCAGCAGCCCCATGTAATGTAAGAATCCATCACCAGCAGCCTCATGTAATGTAAGAATCCATCACCAGCAGCCCCATGTAATGTAAGAATCCATCACCAGCAGCCCCATGCAATGTAAGAATCCATCAGCAGCCCCATGTAATGTAAAAATCTATCACCAGCAACCCCATGTAATGTAAGAATCTATCACCAGCAGCCCCAGGTAATGTAAGAATGCATTACCAGCAGCCCCATGTAATGTAAGAATCCATCACCAGCAGCCCCATGTAATGTAAGAATCTATCACCAGCAGTCCCATGTAATGTAAGAATCCATCACCAGCAGCCCCAGGTAATGTAGGAATTCATCACCAGCAGTCCCATGTAACGTAAGAATCCATCGCCAGCAGCCCCATGTAATGTAATAATCCATCACCAGCAGCCTCGGGTAATGTCAGAATTCATCACCAGCAGCCCCATGTAATGTAAGAATCCATCACCAACAGCCCCATGTAATGTAAGAATCCATCACCAGCAGCCCCATGTAATGTAAGAATCCATCACCAGCAGCCCCAGGTAATGTAAGAATCCATCACCAGCAGCCCCATGTAATGTAAGAATTTATCACCAGCAGCCCCATGTAATGTAAGAGGACGGTCAGTGCCAGTAACAGGTACGGTAATTAATGTGCATTATTACAGCTGGTATAACCTGGGCATCTCCTGTATATAATTATATATGTACAGCCGGTATAACCTGGGCATCTCCTGTATATAATTATATATGTGCAGCTGGTATAACCTGGGCATCTCCTGTATATAATTATATATGTACAGCCGGTATAACCTGGGCATCTCCTGTATATAATTATATATGTACAGCCGGTATAACCTGGGCATCTCCTGTATATAATTATATATGTACAGCCGGTATAACCTGGGCATCTCCTGTATATAATTATATATGTACAGCTGGTATAACCTGGGCATCTCCTGTATATAATTATATATGTACAGCCGGTATAACCTGGGCATCTCCTGTATATAATTATATATGTACAGCTGGTATAACTGGGGCATCTCCTGTATATAATTATATATGTACAGCCGGTATAACCTGGGCATCTCCTGTATATAATTATATATGTACAGCCGGTATAACCTGGGCATCTCCTGTATATAATTATATATGTACAGCCGGTATAACCCGGGCATCTCCTGTATATAATTATATATGTACAGCCGGTATAACCCGGGCATCTCCTGTATATAATTCTATATGCACAGCCGGTATAACCCGGGCATCTCCTGTATATAATTATATATGTACAGCCGGTATAACCCGGGCATCTCCTGTATATAATTATATATGTACAGCCGGTATAACCTGGGCATCTCCTGTATATAATTATATATGTACAGCTGGTATAACCTGGACATCTCCTGTATATAATTATATATGTACAGCCGGTATAACCCGGGCATCTCCTGTATATAATTATATATGTACAGCCGGTATAACCTGGGCATCTCCTGTATATAATTATATATGTACAGCCGGTATAACCTGGATATCTCCTGTATAAAATTATATATGTACAGCCGGTATAACCTGGGCATCTCCTGTATATAATTATATATGTACAGCCGGTATAACCCGGGCATCTCCTGTATATAATTATATATGTACAACCGGTATAACCTGGGCATCTCCTGTATATAATTATATATGTACAGCCGGTATAACCTGGGCATCTCCTGTATATAATTATATATGTACAGCCGGTATAACCCGGGCATCTCCTGTATATAATTATATATGTACAGCCGGTATAACCTGGGCATCTCCTGTATATAATTATATATGTACAGCCGGTATAACCTGGGCATCTCCTGTATATAATTATATATGTACAGCCGGTATAACCTGGGCATCTCCTGTATATAATTATATATGTACAGCCGGTATAACCTGGGCATCTCCTGTATATAATTATATATGTACAGCCGGTATAACCTGGGCATCTCCTGTATATAATTATATATGTACAGCTGGTATAACCCGGGCATCTCCTGTATATAATTATATGTGTACAGCCGGTATAACCTGGGCATCTCCAAGTATATAATTATATATGTACAGCTGGTATAACCTGGGCATCTCCTGTATATAATTATATGTGTACAGCCGGTATAACCTGGGCATCTCCTGTATATAATTATATATGTACAGCTGGTATAACCTGGGCATCTCCTGTATATAATTATATATGTACAGCCGGTATAACCTGGGCATCTCCTGTATATAATTATATATGTACAGCCGGTGTAACCTGGGCATCTCCTGTATATAATTATATATGTACAGCCGGTATAACCTGGGCATCTCCTGTATATAATTATATATGTACAGCCGGTATAACCTGGGCATCTCCTGTATATAATTATATATGTACAGCTGGTATAACCCGGGCATCTCCTGTATATAATTATATATGTACAGCCGGTATAACCTGTGCATCTCCTGTATATAATTATATATTTACAGCCGGTATAACCCGGGCATCTCCTGTATATAATTATATATGTACAGCCGGTATAACCTGGGCATCTCCTGTATATAATTATATATGTACAGCTGGTATAACCTGTGCATCCCCTGTATATAATTATATATGTACAGCTGGTATAACCTGGGCATCTCCTGTATATAATTATATATGTACAGCCGATATAACCCGGGCATCTCCTGTATATAATTATATATGTACAGCCGGTATAACCTGGGCATCTCCTGTATATAATTATATATGTACAGCTGCTATAACCTGGGCATCTCCTGTATATAATTATATATGTACAGCTGGTATAACCCGGGCATCTCCTGTATATAATTATATATGTACAGCCGGTATAACCTGGGCATCTCCTGTATATAATTATATATGTACAGCCGGTATAACCTGTGCATCTCCTGTATATGATTATATTAGTACAGCCGGTACCCCAGGTAATGTAGGAATTCATCACCAGCAGTCCCATGTAACGTAAGAATCCATCGCCAGCAGCCCCATGTAATGTAATAATCCATCACCAGCAGCCTCGGGTAATGTCAGAATTCATCACCAACAGCCCCATGTAATGTAAGAATCCATCACCAGCAGCCCCATGTAATGTAAGAATCCATCACCAGCAGCCCCATGTAATGTAAGAATCCATCACCAGCAGCCCCATGTAATGTAAGAATTTATCACCAGCAGCCCCATGTAATGTAAGAGGACGGTCAGTGCCAGTAACAGGTACGGTAATTAATGTGCATTATTACAGCTGGTATAACCTGGGCATCTCCTGTATATAATTATATATGTACAGCTGATATAACCCGGGCATCTCCTGTATATAATTATATATGTACAGCCGGTATAACCCGGGCATCTCCTGTATATAATTATATATGTACAGCTGGTATAACCCGGGCATCTCCTGTATATAATTATATATGTACAGCTGATATAACCCGGGCATCTCCTGTATATAATTATATATGTACAGCTGGTATAACCTGGGAATCTCCTGTATATAATTATATATGTACAGCCGGTATAACCCGGGCATCTCCTGTATATAATTATATATGTACAGCCGGTATAACCCGGGCATCTCCTGTATATAATTATATATGTACAGCTGATATAACCCGGGCATCTCCTATATATAATTATATATGTACAGCTGGTATAACCTGTGCATCTCCTGTATATAATTATATATGTACAGCCGGTATAACCTGGGCATCTCCTGTATATAATTATATATGTACAGCCGGTATAACCCGGGCATCTCCTGTATATAATTATATATGTACAGCTGGTATAACCTGGGAATCTCCTGTATATAATTATATATGTACAGCCGGTATAACCTGGACATCTCCTGTATATAATTATATATGTACAGCTGCTATAACCTGGGCATCTCCTGTATATAATTATATATGTACAGCTGCTATAACCTGGGCATCTCCTGTATATAATTATATATGTACAGCTGGTATAACCTGGGCATCTCCTGTATATAATTATATATGTACAGCTGGTATAACCTGGGCCTCTCCTGTATATAATTATATATGTACAGCCGGTATAACCTGGGCCTCTCCTGTATATAATTATATGCTGGTATAACCTGGGCATCTCCTGTATATAATTATATATGTACAGATGGTATAACATGGGCATCTCCTGTATATAATTATATATGTACAGCTGATATAACCCGGACATCTCCTGTATATAATTACATATGTACAGCCGGTATAACCTGGGCATCTCCTGTATATAATTATATATGTTCAGCCGTTATAACCCGGGCATCTCCTGTATATAATTATATATGTACAGCCGGTATAACCTGGGCATCTCCTGTATAGAATTATATATGTACAGCCGGTATAACCCGGGCATCTCCTGTATATAATTATATATGTACAGCTGGTATAACCCGGGCATCTCCTGTATATAATTATATATGTACAGCTGGTATAACCTGGGCATCTCCTGTATATAATTATATATGTACAGCCGTCAGCCGGTAAAACCTGGACATCTCCTGTATATAATTATATATGTACAGCTGGTATAACCTGGGCATCTCCTGTATATAATTATATATGTACAGCCGGTATAACCTGGGCATCTCCTGTATATAATTATATATGTACAGCCGGTATAACCCGGGCATCTCCTGTATATAATTATATATTTACAGCTGGTATAACCTGAGCATCTCCTGTATATAATTATATATGTACAGCCGGTATAACTCGGGCATTTCCTGTATATAATTATATATGTACAGCCGGTATAACCCGGGCATCTCCTGTATATAATTATATATGTACAGCCGGTATAACCTGGGCATCTCCTGTATATAATTATATATGTACAGCCGGTATAACCTGGGCATTTCCTGTATATAATTATATATGTACAGCTGGTATAACCCGGGCATCTCCTGTATGTAATTATATATGTACAGCCGGTATAACCTGGGCATCTCCTGTATATAATTATATATGTACAGCTGGTATAACCCGGGCATCTCCTGTATATAATTATATATGTACAGCCGGTATAACCTGTGCATCTCCTGTATATGATTATATTAGTACAGCCGGTATAACCCGGGCATCTCCGGTATATAATTATATATGTACAGCCGGTATAACCTGTGCATCTCCTGTATATGATTATATTAGTACAGCCGGTATAACCTGTGCATCTCCTGTATATAATTATATATGTACAGCCGGTATAACCTGGGCATCTCCTGTATATAATTATATATGTACAGCTGCTATAACCTGGGCATCTCCTGTATATAATTATATATGTACAGCCGGTATAACCTGGGCATCTCCTGTATATAATTATATATGTACAGCCGGTATAACCTGTGCATCTCCTGTATATAATTATATATGTACAGCTGGTATAACCTGGGAATCTCCTGTATATAATTATATATGTACAGCCGGTATAACCTGGACATCTCCTGTATATAATTATATATGTACAGCTGCTATAACCTGGGCATCTCCTGTATATAATTATATATGTACAGCTGCTATAACCTGGGCATCTCCTGTATATAATTATATATGTACAGCTGCTATAACCTGGGCATATCCTGTATATAATTATATATGTACAGCTGGTATAACCTGGGCCTCTCGTGTATATAATTATATATGTACAGCCGGTATAACCTGGGCCTCTCCTGTATATAATTATATATGTACAGCCGGTATAACCTGGACATCTCCTGTATATAATTATATATGTACAGCTGGTATAACCTGGGCATCTCCTGTATATAATTATATATGTACAGCCGGTATAACCTGGGCATCTCCTGTATATAATTATATATGTACAGCTGGTATAACCTGGGCATCTCCTGTATATAATTATATATGTACAGCCAGTATAGCCTGGACATCTCCTGTATATAATTATATATGTACAGCCGGTATAACCCGGGCATCTCCTGTATATAATTATATATGTACAGCTGGTATAACCCGGGCATCTCCTGTATATAATTATATATGTACAGCCGGTATAACCTGTGCATCTCCTGTATATGATTATATTAGTACAGCCGGTATAACCCGGGCATCTCCGGTATATAATTATATATGTACAGCCGGTATAACCTGTGCATCTCCTGTATATGATTATATTAGTACAGCCGGTATAACCTGTGCATCTCCTGTATATAATTATATATGTACAGCCGGTATAACCTGGGCATCTCCTGTATATAATTATATATGTACAGCTGCTATAACCTGGGCATCTCCTGTATATAATTATATATGTACAGCCGGTATAACCTGGGCATCTCCTGTATATAATTATATATGTACAGCCGGTATAACCTGTGCATCTCCTGTATATAATTATATATGTACAGCTGGTATAACCTGGGAATCTCCTGTATATAATTATATATGTACAGCCGGTATAACCTGGACATCTCCTGTATATAATTATATATGTACAGCTGCTATAACCTGGGCATCTCCTGTATATAATTATATATGTACAGCTGCTATAACCTGGGAATCTCCTGTATATAATTATATATGTACAGCTGCTATAACCTGGGCATATCCTGTATATAATTATATATGTACAGCTGGTATAACCTGGGCCTCTCGTGTATATAATTATATATGTACAGCCGGTATAACCTGGGCCTCTCCTGTATATAATTATATATGTACAGCCGGTATAACCTGGACATCTCCTGTATATAATTATATATGTACAGCTGGTATAACCTGGGCATCTCCTGTATATAATTATATATGTACAGCCGGTATAACCTGGGCATCTCCTGTATATAAATATATATGTACAGCTGGTATAACCTGGGCATCTCCTGTATATAATTATATATGTACAGCCAGTATAGCCTGGACATCTCCTGTATATAATTATATATGTACAGCCGGTATAACCCGGGCATCTCCTGTATATAATTATATATGTACAGCTGGTATAACCTGGGCATCTCCTGTATATATTTATATATGTACAGCCGGTATAACCTGGGCATCTCCTGTATATAATTATATATGTACAGCCGGTATAACCCGGGCATCTCCTGTATATAATTATATATTTACAGCTGGTATAACCTGAGCATCTCCTGTATATAATTATATATGTACAGCCGGTATAACCCGGGCATCTCCTGTATATAATTATATATGTACAGCCGGTATAACCCGGGCATCTCCTGTATATAATTATATATATACAGCCGGTATAACCTGGGCATCTCCTGTATATAATTATATATGTACAGCTGGTATAACCCGGGCATCTCCTGTATATAATTATATATGTACAGCCGGTATAACCTTGGCATCTCCTGTATATAATTATATATGTACAGCTGGTATAACCCGGGCATCTCCTGTATATAATTATATATGTACAGCCGGTATAACCTGTGCATCTCCTGTATATGATTATATTAGTACAGCCGGTATAACCTGTGCATCTCCTGTATATAATTATATATGTACAGCCGGTATAACCTGGGCATCTCCTGTATATAATTATATATGTACAGCTGCTATAACCTGGGCATCTCCTGTATATAATTATATATGTACAGCCGGTATAACCTGGGCATCTCCTGTATATAATTATATATGTACAGCTGCTATAACCTGGGCATCTCCTGTATATAATTATATATGTACAGCTGATATAACCCGGACATCTCCTGTATATAATTATATATGTACAGCTGGTATAACCTGGGCATCTCCTGTATATAATTACATATGTACAGCCGGTATAACCTGGGCATCTCCTGTATATAATTATATATGTTCAGCCGTTATAACCCGGGCATCTCCTGTATATAATTATATATGTACAGCCGGTATAACCTGGGCATCTCCTGTATAGAATTATATATGTACAGCCGGTATAACCCGGGCATCTCCTGTATATAATTATATATGTACAGCTGGTATAACCCGGGCATCTCCTGTATATAATTATATATGTACAGCCGGTATAACCTGGGCATCTCCTGTATATAATTATATATGTACAGCTGGTATAACCTGGGCATCTCCTGTATATAATTATATATGTACAGCCGTCAGCCGGTAAAACCTGGACATCTCCTGTATATAATTATATATGTACAGCTGGTATAACCTGGGCATCTCCTGTATATAATTATATATGTACAGCCGGTATAACCTGGGCATCTCCTGTATATAATTATATATGTACAGCCGGTATAACCCGGGCATCTCCTGTATATAATTATATATTTACAGCTGGTATAACCTGAGCATCTCCTGTATATAATTATATATGTACAGCCGGTATAACTCGGGCATTTCCTGTATATAATTATATATGTACAGCCGGTATAACCCGGGCATCTCCTGTATATAATTATATATGTACAGCCGGTATAACCTGGGCATCTCCTGTATATATGTATATATGTACAGCCGGTATAACCTGGGCATTTCCTGTATATAATTATATATGTACAGCTGGTATAACCCGGGCATCTCCTGTATGTAATTATATATGTACAGCCGGTATAACCTGGGCATCTCCTGTATATAATTATATATGTACAGCCGGTATAACCTGTGCATTTCCTGTATATGATTATATTAGTACAGCCGGTATAACCTGTGCATCTCCTGTATATAATTATATATGTACAGCCGGTATAACCTGGGCATCTCCTGTATATAATTATATATGTACAGCTGCTATAACCTGGGCATCTCCTGTATATAATTATATATGTACAGCCGGTATAACCTGGGCATCTCCTGTATATAATTATATATGTACAGCTGCTATAACCTGGGCATCTCCTGTATATAATTATATATGTACAGCTGATATAACCCGGACATCTCCTGTATATAATTACATATGTACAGCCGGTATAACCTGGGCATCTCCTGTATATAATTATATATGTTCAGCCGTTATAATCCGGGCATCTCCTGTATATAATTATATATGTACAGCCGGTATAACCTGGGCATCTCCTGTATAGAATTATATATGTACAGCCGGTATAACCCGGGCATCTCCTGTATATAATTATATATGTACAGCTGGTATAACCCGGGCATCTCCTGTATATAATTATATATGTACAGCCGGTATAACCTGGGCATCTCCTGTATATAATTATATATGTACAGCTGGTATAACCTGGGCATCTCCTGTATATAATTATATATGTACAGCCGTCAGCCGGTAAAACCTGGACATCTCCTGTATATAATTATATATGTACAGCTGGTATAACCTGGGCATCTCCTGTATATAATTATATATGTACAGCCGGTATAACCTGGGCATCTCCTGTATATAATTATATATGTACAGCCGGTATAACCCGGGCATCTCCTGTATATAATTATATATTTACAGCTGGTATAACCTGAGCATCTCCTGTATATAATTATATATGTACAGCCGGTATAACTCGGGCATTTCCTGTATATAATTATATATGTACAGCCGGTATAACCCGGGCATCTCCTGTATATAATTATATATGTACAGCCGGTATAACCTGGGCATCTCCTGTATATAATTATATATGTACAGCCGGTATAACCTGGGCATTTCCTGTATATAATTATATATGTACAGCTGGTATAACCCGGGCATCTCCTGTATGTAATTATATATGTACAGCCGGTATAACCTGGGCATCTCCTGTATATAATTATATATGTACAGCTGGTATAACCCGGGCATCTCCTGTATATAATTATATATGTACAGCCGGTATAACCTGTGCATCTCCTGTATATGATTATATTAGTACAGCCGGTATAACCCGGGCATCTCCTGTATATAATTATATATGTACAGCCGGTATAACCTGTGCATCTCCTGTATATGATTATATTAGTACAGCCGGTATAACCTGTGCATCTCCTGTATATAATTATATATGTACAGCCGGTATAACCTGGGCATCTCCTGTATATAATTATATATGTACAGCTGCTATAACCTGGGCATCTCCTGTATATAATTATATATGTACAGCCGGTATAACCTGGGCATCTCCTGTATATAATTATATATGTACAGCTGGTATAACCTGTGCATCTCCTGTATATAATTATATATGTACAGCTGGTATAACCTGGGAATCTCCTGTATATAATTATATATGTACAGCCGGTATAACCTGGACATCTCCTGTATATAATTATATATGTACAGCTGCTATAACCTGGGCATCTCCTGTATATAATTATATATGTACAGCTGCTATAACCTGGGCATATCCTGTATATAATTATATATGTACAGCTGGTATAACCTGGGCCTCTCGTGTATATAATTATATATGTACAGCCGGTATAACCTGGGCCTCTCCTGTATATAATTATATATGTACAGCCGGTATAACCTGGGCATCTCCTGTATATAATTATATATGTACAGCTGCTATAACCTGGGCATATCCTGTATATAATTATATATGTACAGCTGGTATAACCTGGGCCTCTCGTGTATATAATTATATATGTACAGCCGGTATAACCTGGGCCTCTCCTGTATATAATTATATATGTACAGCCGGTATAACCTGGACATCTCCTGTATATAATTATATATGTACAGCTGGTATAACCTGGGCATCTCCTGTATATAATTATATATGTACAGCCGGTATAACCTGGGCATCTCCTGTATATAATTATATATGTACAGCTGGTATAACCTGGGCATCTCCTGTATATAATTATATATGTACAGCCGGTATAGCCTGGACATCTCCTGTATATAATTATATATGTACAGCCGGTATAACCCGGGCATCTCCTGTATATAATTATATATGTACAGCTGGTATAACCTGGGCATCTCCTGTATATATTTATATATGTACAGCCGGTATAACCTGGGCATCTCCTGTATATAATTATATATGTACAGCTGGTATAATCTGGGTATCTCCTGTATATAATTATATATGTACAGCCGGTATAACCCGGGCATCTCCTGTATATAATTATATATTTACAGCTGGTATAACCTGAGCATCTCCTGTATATAATTATATATGTACAGCCGGTATAACCCGGGCATCTCCTGTATATAATTATATATGTACAGCCGGTATAACCCGGGCATCTCCTGTATATTATATATGTACAGCCGGTATAACCTGGGCATCTCCTGTATATAATTATATATGTACAGCTGGTATAACCCGGGCATCTCCTGTATATAATTATATATGTACAGCCGGTATAACCTTGGCATCTCCTGTATATAATTATATATGTACAGCTGGTATAACCCGGGCATCTCCTGTATATAATTATATATGTACAGCCGGTATAACCTGTGCATCTCCTGTATATGATTATATTAGTACAGCCGGTATAACCTGTGCATCTCCTGTATATAATTATATATGTACAGCCGGTATAACCTGGGCATCTCCTGTATATAATTATATATGTACAGCTGCTATAACCTGGGCATCTCCTGTATATAATTATATATGTACAGCCGGTATAACCTGGGCATCTCCTGTATATAATTATATATGTACAGCTGCTATAACCTGGGCATCTCCTGTATATAATTATATATGTACAGCCGGTATAACCTGTGCATCTCCTGTATATAATTATATTAGTACAGCCGGTATAACCTGTGCATCTCCTGTATATGATTATATATGTACAGCCGGTATAACCTGGGCATCTCCTGTATATAATTATATATGTACAGCCGGTATAACCTGGGCATCTTCTGTATATAATTATATATTTACAGCTGGTATAACCTGTGCATCTCCTGTATATAATTATATATGTACAGCTGGTATAACCTGGGCATCTCCTGTATATAATTATATATGTACAGCTGATATAACCCGGGCATCTCCTGTATATAATTATATATGTACAGCCGGTATAACCCGGGCATCTCCTGTATATAATTATATATGTACAGCTGATATAACCCGGGCATCTCCTGTATATAATTATATATGTACAGTTGGTATAACCTGTGCATCTCCTGTATATAATTATATATGTACAGCTGGTATAACCTGGGAATCTCCTGTATATAATTATATATGTACAGCCTGTATAACCTGGACATCTCCTGTATATAATTATATATGTACAGCTGCTATAACCTGGGCATCTCCTGTATATAATTATATATGTACAGCTGCTATAACCTGGGCATCTCCTGTATATAATTATATATGTACAGCTGCTATAACCTGGGCATCTCCTGTATATAATTATATATGTACAGCTGGTATAACCTGGGCCTCTCCTGTATATAATTATATATGTACAGCCGGTATAACCTGGGCCTCTCCTGTATATAATTATATATGTACAGCCGGTATAATCTGGATATCTCCTGTATATAATTATATATGTACAGCCGGTATAACCTGGGCATCTCCTGTATATAATTATATATGTACAGATGGTATAACCTGGGCATCTCCTGTATATAATTATATATGTACAGCTGGTATAACCCGGACATCTCCTGTATATAATTACATATGTACAGCCGGTATAACCTGGGCATCTCCTGTATATAATTATATATGTTCAGCCGTTATAACCTGGGCATCTCCTGTATATAATTATATATGTACAGCCGGTATAACCTGGGCATCTCCTGTATAGAATTATATATGTACAGCCGGTATAACCCGGGCATCTCCTGTATATAATTATATATGTACAGCTGGTATAACCCGGGCATCTCCTGTATATAATTATATATGTACAGCCAGTATAACCTGGGCATCTCCTGTATATAATTATATATGTACAGCTGGTATAACCTGGGCATCTCCTGTATATAATTATATATGTACAGCCGTCAGCCGGTATAACCTGGACATCTCCTGTATATAATTATTTATGTACAGCTGGTATAACCTGGGCATCTCCTGTATATAATTATATATGTACAGCCGGTATAACCTGGGCATCTCCTGTATATAATTATATATGTACAGCTGGTATAACCTGGGCATCTCCTGTATATAATTATATATGTACAGCTGGTATAGCCTGGACATCTCCTGTATATAATTATATATGTACAGCCGGTATAACCCGGGCATCTCCTGTATATAATTATATATGTACAGCTGGTATAACCTGGGCATCTCCTGTATATATTTATATATGTACAGCCGGTATAACCTGGGAATCTCCTGTATATAATTATATATGTACAGCCGGTATAACCCGGGCATCTCCTGTATATAATTATATATTTACAGCTGGTATAACCTGAGCATCTCCTGTATATAATTATATATGTACAGCCGGTATAACCCGGGCATCTCCTGTGTATAATTATATATGTACAGCCGGTATAACCTGGGCATCTCCTGTATATAATTATATATGTACAGCTGGTATAACCCGAGCATCTCCTGTATATAATTATTTATGTACAGCCGGTATAACCTGGGCATCTCCTGTATATAATTATATATGTACAGCTGGTATAACCCGGGCATCTCCTGTATATAATTATATATGTACAGCCGGTATAACCCGGGCATCCCCTGTATATAATTATATATGTACAGCTGGTATAACCTGGGCATCTCCTGTATATAATTATATATGTACAGCCGGTATAACCTGAGCATCTCCTGTATATAATTATATATGTACAGCTGGTATAACCCGGGCATCTCCTGTATATAATTATATATGTACAGCTGGTATAACCTGGGCATCTCCTGTATATAATTATATATGTACAGCTGGTATAACCTGTACATCTCCTGTATATAATTATATATGTACAGCTGGTATAACCTGGCATCTCCTGTATATAATTATATATGTACAGCTGCTATAACCTGGGCATCTCCTGTATATAATTATATATATGTACAGCCGGTATAACCTGGGCATCTCCTGTGTATAATTATATATGTACAGCTGGTATAACCTGGGCATCTCCTGTATATAATTATATATATACAGCTGGTATAACCCGGACATCTCCTGTATATAATTATATATGTACAGCCGGTATAACCTGGGCATCTCCTGTATATAATTATATATGTACAGCCGGTATAACCTGGACATCTCCTGTATATAATTATATATGTACAGCTGGTATAACCTGGGCATCACCTGTATATAATTATATATGTACAGCCGGTATAACCTGGGCATCCCCTGTATATAATTATATATGTACAGCTGGTATAACCTGGGCATCTCCTGTATATAATTATATATGAACAGCTGGTATAACCTGGGCATCCCCTGTATATAATTATATATGTACAGCCGGTATAACCTGGGCATCTCCTGTATATAATTATATATGTACAGCTGGTATAACCTGGGCATCTCCTGTATATAATTATATATGTACAGCCGGTATAACCTGGGCATCTCCTGTATATAATTATATATGTACAGCTGGTATAACCTGGGCATCTCCTGTATATAATTATATATGAACAGCTGGTATAACCTTGGCATCCCCTGTATATAATTATATATGTACAGCCGGTATAACCTGGGCATCTCCTGTATATAATTATATATGTACAGCTGGTATAACCTGGGCATCTCCTGTATATAATTATATATGTACAGCCGGTATAACCTGGGCATCTCCTGTATATAATTATATATGTACAGCTGGTATAACCTGGGCATCTCCTGTATATAATTATATATGTACAGCCGGTATAACCTGGGTATCTCCTGTATATAATTATATATGTACAGCTGGTATAACCTGGGCATCTCCTGTATATAATTATATATGTACAGCTGGTATAACCTGGGCATCTCCTGTATATAATTATATATGTACAGCTGGTATAACCTGGGCATCTCCTGTATATAATTATATATGTACAGCCGGTATAACCTGGGCATCTCCTGTATATAATTATATATGTACAGCCGGTATAACCTGGGCATCTCCTGTATATAATTATATATGTACAGCTGGTATAACCTGGGCATCTCCTGTATATAATTATATATGTACAGCCGGTATAACCTGGGCATCCCCTGTATATAATTATATATGTACAGCTGGTATAACCTGGGCATCTCCTGTATATAATTATATATGAACAGCTGGTATAACCTGGGCATCCCCTGTATATAATTATATATGTACAGCCGGTATAACCTGGGCATCTCCTGTATATAATTATATATGTACAGCTGGTATAACCTGGGCATCTCCTGTATATAATTATATATGTACAGCCGGTATAACCTGGGCATCTCCTGTATATAATTATATATGTACAGCTGGTATAACCTGGGCATCTCCTGTATATAATTATATATGAACAGCTGGTATAACCTTGGCATCCCCTGTATATAATTATATATGTACAGCCGGTATAACCTGGGCATCTCCTGTATATAATTATATATGTACAGCTGGTATAACCTGGGCATCTCCTGTATATAATTATATATGTACAGCCGGTATAACCTGGGCATCTCCTGTATATAATTATATATGTACAGCCGGTATAACCTGGGTATCTCCTGTATATAATTATATATGTACAGCCGGTATAACCTGGGTATCTCCTGTATATAATTATATATGTACAGCTGGTATAACCTGGGCATCTCCTGTATATAATTATATATGTACAGCTGGTATAACCTGGGCATCTCCTGTATATAATTATATATGTACAGCCGGTATAACCTGGGCATCTCCTGTATATAATTATATATGTACAGCCGGTATAACCTGGGCATCTCCTGTATATAATTATATATGTACAGCCGGTATAACCTGGGCATCTCCTTTATATAATTATATATGTACAGCCGGTATAACCTGGGCATCTCCTGTATATAATTATATATGTACAGCCGGTATAACCTGGGTATCTCCTGTATATAATTATATATGTACAGCTGGTATAACCTGGGCATCTCCTGTATATAATTATATATGTACAGCTGGTATAACCTGGGCATCTCCTGTATATAATTATATATGTACAGCCGGTATAACCTGGGTATCTCCTGTATATAATTATATATGTACAGCTGGTATAACCTGGGCATCTCCTGTATATAATTATATATGTACAGCCGGTATAACCTGGGCATCTCCTGTATATAATTATATATGTACAGCTGGTATAACCCGGGCATCTCCTGTATATAATTATATATGTACAGCCGGTATAACCTGGGCATCTCCTGTATATAATTATATATGTACAGCCGGTATAACCCGGGCATCTCCTGTATATAATTATATATGTACAGCCGGTATAACCTGGGCATCTCCTGTATATAATTATATATGTACAGCCGGTATAACCTGGGCATCTCCTGTATATAATTATATATGTACAGCTGGTATAACCTGGACATCTCCTGTATATAATTATATATGTACAGCCGGTATAACCCGGGCATCTCCTGTATATAATTATATATGTACAGCTGGTATAACCTGGGCATCTCCTGTATATAATTATATATGTACAGCCGGTATAACCTGGGCATCTCCTGTATATAATTATATATGTACAGCCGGTATAACCTGGGCATCTCCTGTATATAATTATATATGTACAGCCGGTATAACCTGGGCATCTCCTGTATATAATTATATATGTACAGCTGGTATAACCTGGACATCTCCTGTATATAATTATATATGTACAGCCGGTATAACCTGGGCATCTCCTGTATATAATTATATATGTACAGCTGGTATAACCTGGGCATCTCCTGTATATAATTATATATGTACAGCTGGTATAGCCTGGACATCTCCTGTATATAATTATATATGTACAGCCGGTATAACCTGGGCATCTCCTGTATATAATTATATATGTACAGCCGGTATAACCTGGGCCCTTCTAGTATATACTGTATACACACCACTGCTGGATAGGATGACTATCTCCAGAACTGCTGAGTGTGCATGACGCTCTATATATAGGATCGGCTCCATCTGATTGACAATTCTCAGAATAAATGTAACCTTGGTCCCGACCTTCTATAAATATCCCCTCCTGACCGCTCTGCAGTGTAAGACGTCTCAGTGTTGTCTTAGGATATTATGACACTATCTGATACAATATTTATATTATACGATGTGTCTCTATATTTGTACAGAAAATAAGCTTCAAAGCAGACGGGTCACCGGGTCACAAATCGCCAGCTTTTACTTTCATTTTATTCCCGCTGCGCTCCCCAAAATTCCATTTTTTATGATTTTCTTTTTAAATCTGCCATATAGTTCCAAAAATAATCACCTTTTTATTTAGTGCTGATTTATGATCTTTATCAAGGGGGTGTTAGTCACTCAATAATAATGCAGAGCAGCCTAAAGCCCCCCCCCCAAAAAAAAATAATTAAATCCTGTAAGCCCCACCCCCTTGTAAACAAAAAACTAAAGAAAGAAAGAAAGAAAAATCATCCCTAAATAAACAGCTCCATATTTCTGGAACCATACGGTGGATTTAAAAGAAAAAAAAAAGAAAGAAAAGAAAACAAGAACGAATTACACAGAGAAACAGCAAGAATACAATAACAGCAAACACTATAATGAAATGTTACCTCCTGTGTTATACTCCAGAGCTGCACTCACTATTCTGCTGGAGCAGTCACTGTGTACATACATTACATTACTGATCCTGAGTTACCTCTTGTATTAAACCCCAGAGCTACACTCACTATTCTGCTGGTGCAGTCACTGTGTACATACATTACTGATCCTGAGTTACCTCCTGTATTATACTCCAGAGCTGCACTCACTATTCTGCTGGAGCAGTCACTGTGTACATACATTACATTACTGATCCTGAGTTACCTCTTGTATTAAACCCCAGAGCTACACTCACTATTCTGCTGGTGCAGTCACTGTGTACATACATTACTGATCCTGAGTTACCTCCTGTATTATACTCCAGAGCTGCACTCACTATTCTGCTGGTGGAATCACTGTGCACATACATTACTTATCCTGATCCTGTGTTACCTTCTGTATTATACTCCAGAGCTGCACTCACTATTCTGCTGGTGCAGTCACTGTGTACATACATTACATTACTGATCCTGAGTTACCTCATGTATTATACTCCAGAGCTGCACTCACTATTCTGCTGGTGCAGTCACTGTGTACATACATTACATTACTGATCCTGAGTTACCTCTTGTATTACACTCCAGAGCTGCACTCACAATTCTGCTGGTGCAGTCACTGTGTAGATACATTACTGATCCTGAGTTACCTCTTGTATTATACTCCAGAGCTGCACTCACAATTCTGCATGCTTTGTTTGAAAATAGTTGTCAAACATTCTTCCAGATTCCTTTTCTGCAGGGGTCAGTTAGTTTTTCGTGTTCTAAGGGCAGATTCCTATATGTAAATCAGCAGAGCAAGCACTAAATAAACAGTGAACAATCAGAGAATGCTGCAGATTTCAGCTCTGAAGCCTATAGGATTATGAGTACAGCTCTGGAGGCTGTAAAGGATCAGCCCATGAAGTAATAAAATCGCCATATGTGTGGGGTTCGGGAATCATGAAAAGGGTATATCTAATAGAGCTGAATGGGTTAACCTCCGTCTGCGTCACACAGTTTTTCTAACCTCCTCCCCCACTGCAATTAAACTTTTTTTTTTTCCGGAAACTTCTCTGGGCCAGATGAAATGCATGCTTGGCCCCCAGCCCAGCTGGATCCATTCACTGCCAGTGAAAATTCCTGGAGTGGCTGATTACCACGCAACTTGGGGGCAGGGATCGGGGAGAAAAGCCCTGGCCCTTCTCTCGGCTCCATCCAGGGCCTGTTCTGCGCTGGGATGGAAAGTTTTGGGTTTTTCGCTGCTCCCTTGGTGCAGGGGGAGATCCTCCCTCACACTCTATTCTCCTGCAGCCTCTTTTGTTCCAGTGTGTACAGTATAAGGCAGGATACACAGGATCATGTTCTGCAGAACTTCTGCAGAACCATATGTGGACCCTTAGGAATGCTGAGACTTGTGGTGCTGAAGCAGATGTGGAACACAAGCGACGGATTTTATGTTTTTTTGTTTTGTTTTTTTACTGACAACGCCGTTTCTTTAAGGAAAAGCTCTATATGGGCCTGCCCTTAAAGAGACAGCCCAATCAGCACAACCTCTATGCAAATAGTCTATTAGAGGCTGCTCTGATTGCCTCTCCCTCTTTAGGATCTGGTACACCCATGGTGCCATGTTATATCTCGTCTATTCAGAATGGGGATGGGGGCGCTGCTTTGTTTTTTTACTGACCACACTGTTTCTTTAAGGGTAAGCTCTATGTAGGCCTGCCCTTAAAGAGACAGCACCATCAGCACAACCTCTTTGCAAATAGTCTATTAGAGTATATGGATATCAAATAATGCCAGAGTGGGGATGGGAGCGCTGCTTTGTTTTTTTACTGACCACACTGTTTCTTTAAAGGTAAGCTCTATATGGGCCTGCCCTTAAAGAGACAGCGCCATCAGCACAACCTCTATGCAAATAGTCTATTAGAGGCTGCTCTGATTGCCTCTCCCTCTTTAGGATCTGGTACACCCATGGTGCCATGTTATATCTCGTCTATTCAGAATGGGAATGGGGGCGCTGCTTTGTTTTTTTACTGACGACACTGTTTCTTTAAGGGAAAGCTCTATATAGGCCAGCCCTTAAAGAGACAGCGCCATCAGCACAACCTCTATGCAAATAGTCTTATTAGAGTATATGGGGAAGGGGGCGCTGCTCTGACTGCCTCTCCCTCTTTACGACCTGGTACACCAATTGCGCCATGTTATACCTTGTCTATCCAGAGTGGGGAATGGGGCGCTGCTCTGACTGCCTTTCCCTCTTTAGGACCTGGTACACCCATGGTGCCATGTTATACCTCGTCTATCCTGAGTGGGGAAGGGGGCTCTGCTCTGACTTCCCCTCCCTCTTTAAGACCTGGTACTCGAATGGCGCCATGTTATACCTTGTCTATCCAGAGTGGGGAAGGGGGCGCTGCTCTGACTACCTCTCCCTCTTTAAGACCTGGTACTCGAATGGCGCCATGTTATACCTTGTCTATCCAGAGTGGGGAAGGGGGCGCTGCTCTGACTACCTCTCCCTCTTTAAGACCTGGTACTCCAATGGCGCCATGTTATACCTTGTCTATCCAGAGTGGGGAAGGGGGCGCTGCTCTGACTGCCTCTCCCTCTTTAAGACCTGGTACTCCAATGGCGCCATGTTATACCTTGTCTATCCAGAGTGGGGATGGGGGAGCTGCTTTTGTTTTATTACTGACGACACTGTTTCTTTAAGGGTAAGCTCTATGTGGGCCTGCCCGTAAAGAGACAGCGCCATCAGCACAACCTCTTTGCAAATAGTCTATTAGAGTATATGGATATCAAATAATACCAGAGTGGGGAAGGGGGTGCTGCTCTGACTGCCTCTCCCTCTTTAGGACCTGGTACACCAATGGCGCCATGTTATACCTCGTCTATCCTGAGAGGGGAAGGGGGCGCTGCTCTGACTGCCTCTCCCTCTTTAAGACCTGGTACTCCAATGGCGCCATGTTATACCTTGTCTATCCAGAGTGGAGAAGGTGTCACTGCTTTGTTTTTTTACTGGCAACGCTGTTTCTTTAAGGATAAGCTCTATGTGGGCCTGCCCTTAAAGAGACAGTGCTGTCATCACAACCTCTTTGCAAATAGTCTATTAGAGTATATGGATATTAAATAATACCAGAGTGGGGAAGGGGGCGCTGCTCTGACTGCCTTCCCTCTTTAGGACCTGGTACACCCATGGCACCATGTTATATCTCGTCTATTCAGAGTAGGGATGGGGTCTCTGCTTTGTTTTTTTACTGACAGACGCTATTTCTTTAAGGGTAAGCTCTATGTGGGCCTGCCCTTAAAAAGATCCTGTTATCAGCTCAACTTCTTTGAAAAAGTCTATTACAATATATGGATATCAAATAATACCAGAGTGGGGAAGGGGGTGCTGGTCTGACTGCCTCTCCCTCTTTAGGACCTGGTACACCTATGGCGCCATGTTATACCTCTCTATCCAGAGTGGGGATGGGGGCGCTGCTTTGTGTTTTTACTGACGACGCTGTTTCTTTAAGGGTAAGCTCTATGTAGGCCTGCCCTTAAAGAGACAGCACCATCAGCACAACCTCTTTGCAAATAGTCTATTAGAGTATATGGATATCAAATAATGCCAGAGTGGGGAAGGGGGTGCTGCTCTGACTGCCTCTCCCTCTTTAGGACCTGGTACACCAATGGCGCCATGTTATACCTTGTCTATCCAGAGTGGGGAAGGGGGCACTGCTCTGACTGCCTCTCCCTCTTTAGGACCTGGTACACCAATGGCGCCATGTTATACCTTGTCTATCCAGAGTGGGGAAGGGGGCACTGCTCTGACTGCCTCTCCCTTTTTAGGACCTGGCACACCCATGGCGCCATGCTATGCCTTGTCTATCCAGAGAGAGGAAGGGGCGCTACTTTTTTAATTTTTTTAAAGAAACAGCGCCACCTTTGTTTATGGTTGTGTCAGGTAGTGCAGTCTGTTTCCATTCCAATAAATGAATCTGAGCTGCAATACCTGAAAAAGCCTATCTGCAAGGGTGGCGCTGTTTGGAGAGAATAAATAGGAGATACTTTTTTGCAAATCCTAATAAGGAAAAGTGATTAAATGGCATAAAAAAAGGTCCTCAAGTTACCCCTCTTCCTAAGAGGACTTGACATCACCATCATATATAGTACCCATTGACTGTGGTGGCCCCCTACCAGGACACGACACGACTGACGACTGATGGCACTGAGCATTATATCGGGGCAGAGGATGATGGGTGTAGTAGTATGTATTACTATTTAGTAAGATGTTCTGCAGCAGCTGGCACCTCGCCCCATTCTAGTAAATATAAAACGATATACGGCGGACTCATATTTATCCTCCTGTAAACATCTCTGCAGAATTAGTCATCTCTATTCCCTGCCAGCAACCAGTTTTACCTAATCGCTGCCATATCCATTTCCTCTTAAAGGGCCCATATCCGATAAACCAATGAATTTTATAAAGATCCGCTCATCCTGAGCTCACTGGTTAATAAACGGAAATCAATAGTAGAGACTGAAACTGAAACAGAAAGTGGAGGAAACAATAAGGTAAGTCGTAGCTGGTACCTACCTCAACTCTCGTCAGACCCTCATGTCTGAAATAAGGGCACGATTTCCTGGGGAGGCCTGTTCCAATAAAGTCGAGACGTCCACTATATCCTGTAAAATCCGGGATTCCTATATATAAAAAAAAGAATTAAAATTATATTCCATTATTTATGTTCTGTAGACTTATAACACTGCTCGAGATTTTAGCGTTACTGGCCCTTTAAATATTTCCTTTAACTCAGCACAGTCCATATGGGAAGGGGAACTAGGAAAGGGGAACGTGCAGCTTTATCAAAAATTCATCGTCGCCCAGGGAGAGGGTGGAGCAGGGAGGCCGGAGCTCCACATCAGGTCATCGCTGTACCGCGGCCCAGATTTGGGAAGCAGAAATAAATCCGCGCTCGCTCTGCTACGCGTTCGCACTTTAGACAACATTTCACGTCTACTAAGTCTACTAAGTCATGCGATCAATTTATAAATGGCGGAGGGAGGGTGGGGGCATCTGCTGGGCTAAAAATAGTGGGCAACCATTGGTCAAAAATATTCTCAGACAAAGCAGGAAGGGGCGGGGTTCTCCAACAGGAAGTACTGCCCACTCTAGCAAAAGCTTCACTGCAAAGCATCATGGTTCCAAATTTAAAGACTATGATAACAGATTTTAGGGGAACTTTTTGTGCACTGTTACCCTAAAACCACATTGATGTATATCTGCTAATTTTTTTTTACATTCCCTTTAAGGATATATATTGGAGTGGGATTCCGCCTTTAATTACATAGTCTGTATGGTTAATGACCGTTAAAATCAAGCACCATAGCTAAAATTTTAGTACTGTGTTTCCTTGAAAATAAAGCAGGGTTTATCTCCAAAAAGAAAGCAGACACCCCCTAAAAGAATCGCACTTAGCAGACCCCAAATAATTAGAGTTGGCAGGTGAATGGGCTCTCACATACAGATCTGCATCGCTGTTGGCTCCCCCGGTGACTGGAAGCAGTATGACTCTTGTGGAGTGATACCGGTACCTGATCTGTGTGTGAGAGCCGCAGTGCCACATCAAGGGACCTGACAGCAACGCAAATCTCTGTGTGAGAGCCCATCCACCATCAGCACTGGCCAACTGTAATTGTTTGGGGTCTGGTGAGTGCTATTTTTTTTCTTTTTTTTTTGTGGGGGTGATGAAGAGCCCTACTGTGTTCTTTAACTCTTAGCTGCTTGTCACTTCTTTATAAAACTGCAGCTAGGGCTTATTTTTGGAGTAGGGCTTATGTTTTAAGCATACTCCAAAAAGCCCCCCAAATCCTACGAGAGCCTTTTTTCAGAGTAGGTCTTAGCCCAAAATAAAAAAAAATCCTCCTGATGCTACCTGAAAAAAGTCAATAGGTTGCTGTTGACGGATCTGATTTTGTGTATTTCATAGATTAATCACAGTGTTTTCAGTTTCTTCTATTAAAGGGGTTCTCTTTTGGGGAGGAATCTCGTTTTTGAGGTCATCTAGGCTTCCAGTAAAATGTTTTACACTTTCCATATACCTCCAGAGTACTTGACAATATGGCACCAAGTACCAAAAAGAACACCCTACTGGCTATCCTTGTAGTAATTTCACGGCGTGACCTGTCAGAATGTTTTTTGGGACATATAGAGGCACTATGTCCTGCTCACACTTGAACCCATAACTTCTGAAGTCCAAGAGGATGGAGACCCTGTTATGTGACAATGGCTCCATTGTAGTTTATGATTGTCCAATTATAGGCCATGAGATTGTGGAGCAAACACCACCACTAGTCACAGGGCCACAGAAAAAAATGGCCGCACTGGCTAAGTTACAGGTAGGTAACAGGTTCCTAATTTGCCGGGAGGTCTATGAGTTAACCTAAATGAGGCTGCTTGGCCATGGCCCGCAAGCTATTTGGTGGTCGGGTTGAAGTCAAACTACCCATGGAGATTAGGCTACTACAGGGCATGATGGAGTTGAAGAGGCCTAATTAAGGTCTAGCGTGTGGCTTTTCATCTGAGACGTAGACATTTTGGAAGTATAGGTTAGACTGCCAGCTATCAGGTTGGCCAAGTTTGTGGGTTGGAGGTTTAAAGACCTAATGGATCCATCTAAGCTCTGTCCTCATTTTTCCACTGAGATTAGAAAACTGTGGCTCGACGCTGAAGAAAATGGGTCTTGACTAGCAATACCAAACACAACCTGTGGATGGGCGTGGTGCTGTTTTGGAAGAAAATAGACTTGGTTTTTGTTAATATTGAATGACTACTTCAGGTTGTAGATGGTTTTTATCATTCTACCCCTTATAATATGCAGGATCCTCCACAAGTTCTGAAAATCTTTGGATGGAGAATGACGTCAGTCCGTTCAGCTGTCAAAATAGTTCTGAAAAGGACAAAGTGTTATATTACAATATTACATCAGTTTCCACTTAGCCCTAGAGCCGAATCGTGAGTGGAACCTTCGTCAAGACTCCTGGTTCTCCAAGGGATATTCACATTCACAGAATGTGACTTGGGTTATGGGACTGGATACATTTGTGAAGAAGTTTCAGACCAAACCCAACACTCACAACAGAGGAAAACCATTTAACGTAAGAAGAAACCACAGAGAGACCCACTGGTACCACCAGGAAGCCAAACCAGGAGATAACTTCACCATACTGATTTTCAATGTTGGCTTGACTCTGCCTAAATTGGGGTTCGAAGCCTAAGGAATCTCTCCCAAACCCACACTTGGAGATATGTTCCTTCCGGATTGAATCTCAGGTCATAGTCCCCAGATTTGGCTGAGGATACCCTGTAGTAATGGCTTAAGGAGATGTAGGAGCACATTAGGAAAAAAACAAGGAGTCAACACCGGGAGGGCCGGCTAAACCAGAAAAGCAGTAATAAACCAGGAGTAACAGGAAGACCCCGTCAAAATGTTTAGACATCACTAGGGTCAAGCTCACGATTAGCATATTGGGTGGCACGGGGCGGTCGTTGTGGGTGAGAGATTGACTCTGGATGCTTCGGCATGCTACATGGAGTGACTGGCCCTGGATGGGTGTGTGGACTTGTGCCGTGTGTACTGTGAACCCATGCAGGCTGCATACTGCCGCTGACGTGGGCTGGCCAGGACCAGATGATGACAACTTGTACTCAAAAGGAGACCAACAGATAGTTTCAAACTACACTTTAGTCGATGGTTCATTCTTGTAGTAAGTTCATACTCCAGATATCGAGCACATATCTTCCAGCACGTTGTAGTTCTACAAGACAGGTTCACACAGTCTAAGTTCCCGTTGGGTTGCTTCAGATCTTAATTGTCCTGTGAGTCCCATCGCAACCTTGGTCTTCTTGCCTTCCTGTAGTCCCACGTCCAGTCTCCTTAAGGGTCCCAATATGACCGGCGTAAAGCTCATGGTCCCCGTCGTCAAAAAGGAAACTGCTTGGGTCGTCGACTATGTTCACACGCCATTTAATATTAACGTGGGTGTGAGGCAAATCCCGGGATATGAAGATGAATTATGACTCCAGTCATAATCCCTCATCACTCCCTGGCAGTGCCCCCTCCCTTCTTGTTCTCAGTGTTCCACTTACACCTCCATGGCCATGTCCTGTGATATGGAAATTAGGTGGTGTGGGAACAATGGACACAGGATGACTCCCTGCCGTCACCCTGTAGTAGGAGCTGCTAGCTAGTTAGCAAGGCTATGGAAATAGCCAGACAGAACGACTCCAGTAAAAATGGTTCATATCTCGCAAGCCATATTTCCGATAAATATGGCAACCATAAAAATGGTGTCTCTGCATGCGGACGATGCCGGCACACCCTTTTTATGGGAGCAGGACATTGGGAAATGCCCCAGGCGTGATATCAGCCAATGGGGAACTGGCAGACAGGTCATGAGTCCCCTCGTTCTGTAGCTAAATTCATAACTGTCACAATGAGAGCATTGGCGTCCGCCTACGACGCTCCCAGGCAAAGTTATAGCCAAAATCCCCTTTCTGGATAATTCTGACTAAAAGCGGGGGGGAGTGGCAGTGCTCCCTCTGAGGTCACTAAGGTAGGAGGGGACCTGGATCTGCCCAGGTTGATAACCCTACTTCGGCCATTTTCCAGTGTTCTTTCGCTGGGGGCACGTGTAGGAAACATCTGTGGGAGTTCCTGGAAACCTGGTCTACAGCGCCCCCCTGTGGCCAGACGCAACAAGGTAACTGATTGAATTGCATACCTGTTTGAAAACCATGCTTTATCTGTAACTGTACTCTGACATATGTATATTCTGTAGATTCCCTATTGTATATATTGTAGTTTCTAGTGTGCTTTAGGCTGATTAAATTATATAATTAATCTTGGGCTGTTCTGTTATCTCGATCTTGAATCCCACGTCTGTGTGTTCGGCTAATAGTTACCGTAAATCGGTTGGTGGCAGCGAATTGTGCCAAGGATTATTGTGGGGAGGCCAGTGAGATTCGGGGAGATTTTATATATTCCGCCCGCGGAGGTCGGGGGAATATATACCTTACTCTCACCGGGGACCCTTCAATAATCGGCATAAGTAGTATAGCGGCCTCCTTGCTTATGGTCGGGCAATTCCATAATTGGCCTGACTATAAGAGGGGCGCTAGAGAGCGCGTCACGTGCTCTGTCTGTCGGTCGGGAGGTATAAAGGAGGGGTGACCCCCACTTGTTACCCCCCGATTGTGACGTACTGGTAGCCAGCGCGGGGGATTTCTGAGTGACCCCCCCGGTGGTTTGTGACATATTGGTGGCATAGCGGTGGGATCGAGATAATAGTGTGTGTGAGTGTGAGACCCATACTCCCAGACACTAAAGACTGCCTGCAGCAGCTGTGGCTGCTGGGGTCTTCAGACTAGCTCAACACTAGAGTGTCAGAGTGCAGATACTGTAAGGTGTGTGGAGGCATCAGGTGTCAGTTCTGTGTCAGTGACCAAAAGTCTGCAAGAATGGCTGATGGCACCAGGAGCAGAGCTATGCAACTGGCCAATGCTAAGGCAGGAGCCGAAGAGAGGGAGGACGGTGCTGTGGACAGCAATGAGGAGGTTGCCCACGAGTCCTCCAGGAGCTCGACGCCAGAAAACCGTTCTGCCGAGGACATTGCACAACCTGGCAATTATGGACAAGATGAGGAGCAGCTCACCCAAGGTTCCTCAACGAGCCAGATGCCAGCCCTCCGCTCTGAAAGGGACAGTGAATCGCCTAGCTCTGCAGCGGGCCGCAGATCACCACGTGCCATTCCACCGAGCCTAGGAGGCTCGGATAGCCTTCTTCAAATGGCTATGGCCCTTCTCCAGGCTGGAGACCAGAAGGGCTACAAGGAACTCCTGGCAGAGCGCAGGGCAGAGCGGCAGGCAGCGCGTGATGCTGAGGCTGCGGAGCGGCAAGCAGCGCGTGAAGAGCGCCAGGCAGAGCGTGAGGCTGCGGAGCGACAGGCAGACCGTGACTACCAGCTGCATCTAGCCAAGCTCCAGCCCTCATCAGCCACACGTGACCTTCAAGACACCAAACTTCCAAAGGTCCGTGTTGAGGACTTCCCAGTGCTGGAGAAGGATGGAGACTTGGACTCTTTCTTGACTGCTTTTGAACGGACTTGCTTGCAGCACCATCTGGACAAGGACCAGTGGGCCAAATACCTGACCCCCCGTTTAAGGGGTAAGGCCCTGGAAATCCTTGGGGACTTGCCTGCTGAGGCAGATCAGGGCTACGACACCATCAAGCGGGCCCTGATCCAACAGTTCAACCTCACTCCGGAGTCCTACCGCAAGAAGTTCCGGACCCTGCAGAAGGGACCAAAGGACTCCTGGGCTGACCACCGGCGGGCACTTGCCCGAGCTGCCGACCACTGGACCCAAGGCCTGCAGCTTTCCACCGGACCAGAGATCCTGGACTTGGTCATCACGGAGCAACTCTTGTGGAACTGCCCTGAGGATCTCCGCCAGTTCATCCGAGACCAGAAGCCAAAGGGGTCCACGGCTACAGCTGCCCTGGCCGATGACTACACCAACAATCGGGCTCCTGAAGCCAGGAGAGCAGCCACCAGCAGCACCTGGAGAGGGGGTAAGATGAACTCTGCGACTGCCCCACCTGCCCCTAGACTGCAGGGGGTGTCCCCCTCAACTCCCCTCTCCAGGCCCGTGGCAGAACCAAGACGGTGCCACCAGTGCAACTTACCTGGACACTTCAAGGCCATGTGCCCTCAGCGTCCCAAGGCCCCGGCTCCGTCCCCGTCCCAAGGGCCGCCCAAGGTGTATTGTGTGGGTGGGGGTGGTGGTAGGTCCCTGGACAGCTTCCAACCTGTCACCGTCGGCCGGTCTGTGACCATGGGACTGCGAGACAGCGCCTCGGAGGTGACTCTGGTGCGGCCTGAGATGGTGTCCCCCCAAGACTTGATCCCTGGAAAAACCCTCGCTGTCTCCGGGATTGGAGGCATTGACCCGGCGCTGCCTGTTGCTGGCATTTATGTGGACTGGGGCGCAGGGCGAGGGGTGAGGGAGGTGGGGGTAACTGATCGGATCCCTGCAAACGTGCTACTTGGGACAGATTTGGGGCAGATAACCTCCCAGTTTGGGCCCCAACCAAGGGCTGAACCTTCAGCCAGTACTGTCATGCCTCCGGACAATGTTAATGTGTTATCTATGAATGATGTAAGGGAGGAGGGAGTGAACTCTGATATTTCTGCTTGCATAGACACCATAGACACACACGCAGCTGCAGCTGTGACAGGGGAGGGGGTCAGAGAAAGGTGTGACAATGCCTCTACAAGTAACCAGCCTGTGAGCTGGGATCTGTTGCCCTCTGCAGGGATAAGCAGAGAGCAGGGTGCTGCAGGGGGAGGACCAGTGTGTGGGGTGGGGGCTACCACAGCAAATGTGGGGTCCCCAGAGATTTCACAGCGGGGTTCTGTTGCTGCAGGAGGGGAACAGGCAGGTGAGATTGGGGCCGGTCCAGGAGCGGAAGTGCTCCCAGGTAAGATCTCGGTGCATGGTTCCCCCACAACCGGGGTGTCAGGAAGCCAGGTAGGTCTGCCTGAACCGGCGACTTGGTCAGGAACGGAGGAGGAGCAGGCACGACCCACGGTCGCAGCGGCTGTGGCCGCTGTCACCCGCAGTGGGAGTGCTGGAAGCCAAGGGGCCTCCCGGAGGTCCGATAGCTCTTCCCCTTCTGACCAAGTGGCAGCCGAGTCAGGTGGAGGCCAGGACACAGGTCCCGGGGTACGGACTGAAGATGTGACAGTCTCGTCGATTCTGGCCACATCTAGTCAGGGGTTTCAGGCAGCGTTAGAAGCTGACGACAGCCTGAAAGCTCTTAAGGAGCAGGCGGCACAGCCTCCCTCGGACTCGGACCCGGAGCGAGTGGTCTGGGACCAAGGACGGCTGTACCGGGCCACGGTCCAGCAGGGTTCACCGGAGGCGTGGCCCAGGGACCGACAGTTGGTGGTACCCTATCCGTTCCGGACGGAGTTGTTGCGGATCGCACATGAGATTCCGATGGCCGGACACCTAGGGATCGCTAAGACCAAGGCCAGGTTAAACCAGCATTTCTACTGGCCAAAAATGGGGGCCGATGTGGCTGCCTACTGCCGTTCGTGTGAAACCTGTCAGAGAGTGGGGAAGGCGGGGCCACGCCCCAAAGCCCCACTAGTATCTCTGCCAATCATCGATGAGCCTTTCAGGAGGGTGGCTGTGGATCTGGTCGGCCCGCTGGCCATCCCCAGCAGCTCCGGGAAACGCTTCCTACTGACGGTAGTGGACTATGCCACCCGGTACCCAGAAGCAGTGGCCTTGTCGTCCATTCGGGCTGACAAGGTGGCCACCGCATTGCTGGAGATTTTCTCCCGAGTGGGTTTTCCCCAGGAAATGCTCACTGACCGGGGGACCCAATTCATGTCCCAGCTGATGGAGGCCCTCTGTAAGCAAGTCCAGGTGCGACATCTGGTGGCCAGCCCGTACCATCCACAGACTAATGGCCTGTGCGAGCGGTTCAATGGCACCTTAAAGCAGATGCTTAAGATGTTGGTCGACTCCCATGGGCGTGACTGGGAGCGGTATCTCCCACACCTGTTATTTGCTTACCGGGAGGTTCCACAGGCCTCAACAGGATTCTCACCGTTTGAGCTCCTGTACGGGCGACGTGTGCGGGGCCCCCTGGCTCTGGTGAAAGAGGCTTGGGAAGGGGATTTGGCCACCCCTGGAGTGTCGGTTATCGAGTATGTCATGCGCTTCCGGGACAAAATGCAGGCCTTGACGCAACTGGTACACGACAATATGGCTCAAGCCCAGGCCGATCAGAAGCGTTGGTACGACCAGAACGCTTGTGAGAGGACCTACCAAGTGGGTCAAGAGGTGTGGGTACTGGTCCCCGTACCACAGGACAAGCTTCAGGCAGCCTGGGAAGGCCCATACCTCGTGTACCAGCAGCTCAACCCTGTGACGTACCTGGTCACCCTGGACCCTGCCCGTGGAAGGCGGAAGCCCTTCCATGTGAACATGATGAAGGCACATCATGAGCGGGAGGCATGTGCGCTCCCCGTGTGCAACCTGCCCGAGGAGGGAGAAGCGGAAACCCTCTTGGATATGCTAGCCCAGGTTAGGGCAGGCGGATCCATTGAGGATGTGGAGGTTGGCCACCAGCTCTTGGAGGACCAACGGTCCCAGCTGTGGGCCACCCTACACCCCTTCCGGGGGTTGTTTACCAACCAGCCCGGAAGGACTGACTTGGCTGTCCATCACGTGGACACTGGGGATCATCCCCCGATCCGGCGTTCAGCATATCGGGTCTCCCTGGAGGTGCAGCAACACATGCGCCAGGAGATTGACGAGATGCTGAAGCTGGGGGTGATCCAGGCATCCAACAGCGCTTGGGCCTCGCCTGTAGTCCTCGTCCCTAAGAAGGACCGAACCACTCGGTTCTGCGTGGACTACAGGGGGCTCAATGCTGTCACGGTCGCCGATGCGCACCCAATGCCACGCATCGATGACCTGCTCGATCAGTTGGCCGGGGCTCAGTACCTGACCATCATGGATCTGAGCCGGGGATATTGGCAGATCCCCCTGACTCGCAAGGCCAGGGAACGCTCTGCCTTTATTACCCCATTTGGACTGTACGAGTCCACGGTGATGCCATTCGGGATGAGGAATGCCCCTGCCACTTTCCAGCGGATGGTCAACACCCTGCTCAAGGGACTTGAAGGGTACGCGGCCGCGTACCTGGATGACATTGCCGTCTTCAGTCCCACCTGGGAGGACCACCTAGAGCATCTAGCACAGGTGCTCAGGCGGATCCACCGGGCAGGTTTGACCATCAAGCCGGGAAAGTGTCAGCTGGCCATGAGCAAGGTCCAGTACCTCGGTCACCGGGTAGGTGGGAGAACACTGAAGCCCGAGCCTGAGAAAGTGGAAGCCATCGCATCCTGGCCCACCCCCAGGACCAAGAAGCAGGTGATGTCCTTCTTGGGGACCGCCGGGTACTATAGGAGGTTTGTTCCATGCTATAGTAGCCTGGCAAAGCCCTTGACGGACCTCACCAAGAAGAAGCTGCCCTCTGCAGTCGATTGGACAATGGACTGCGAGACAGCCTTCCAGGCCCTAAAGGACGCCCTGTCCAGCCCGCCCGTGCTACAGGCAGCCGACTTCACGCGGCCGTTTGTAGTACAGACCGACGCCAGTGACTTCGGCCTCGGTGCGGTGCTCAGCCAGGTGGACTCTGCGAGCCAAGAGCACCCAGTCTTGTACCTGAGCAGGAAGCTGTTACCAAGGGAAGTTGCCTATTCCACGATGGAGAAGGAGTGCCTGGCCATAGTGTGGGCCCTGCAGCGTCTGCAACCCTATCTATACGGGCGCCACTTCATCGTGGAGACGGACCACAATCCCCTCAGCTGGTTGCACACCGTCTCTGGGACGAATGGGCGATTGTTGCGATGGAGCCTTGCGCTCCAGCAATACAACTTCACCATTCGCCACAAAAGGGGCCGTGACCACGGTAACGCAGACGGGCTGTCCCAACAAGGAGAGGTCGCGGACGGGCGCACGGGGGAACACCGGAGTGTGCTGCCCCCTAGCGCCCTCAAAAGGGGGGAGGTGTGAGGCAAATCCCGGGATATGAAGATGAATTATGACTCCAGTCATAATCCCTCATCACTCCCTGGCAGTGCCCCCTCCCTTCTTGTTCTCAGTGTTCCACTTACACCTCCATGGCCATGTCCTGTGATATGGAAATTAGGTGGTGTGGGAACAATGGACACAGGATGACTCCCTGCCGTCACCCTGTAGTAGGAGCTGCTAGCTAGTTAGCAAGGCTATGGAAATAGCCAGACAGAACGACTCCAGTAAAAAATGGTTCATATCTCGCAAGCCATATTTCCGATAAATATGGCAACCATAAAAATGGTGTCTCTGCATGCGGACGATGCCGGCACACCCTTTTTATGGGAGCAGGACATTGGGAAATGCCCCAGGCGTGATATCAGCCAATGGGGAACTGGCAGACAGGTCATGAGTCCCCTCGTTCTGTAGCTAAATTCATAACTGTCACAATGAGAGCATTGGCGTCCGCCTACGACGCTCCCAGGCAAAGTTATAGCCAAAATCCCCTTTCTGGATAATTCTGACTAAAAGCGGGGGGGAGTGGCAGTGCTCCCTCTGAGGTCACTAAGGTAGGAGGGGACCTGGATCTGCCCAGGTTGATAACCCTACTTCGGCCATTTTCCAGTGTTCTTTTGCTGGGGGCACGTGTAGGAAACATCTGTGGGAGTTCCTGGAAACCTGGTCTACAGCGCCCCCCTGTGGCCAGACGCAACAAGGTAACTGATTGAATTGCATACCTGTTTGAAAACCATGCTTTATCTGTAACTGTACTCTGACATATGTATATTCTGTAGATTCCCTATTGTATATATTGTAGTTTCTAGTGTGCTTTAGGCTGATTAAATTATATAATTAATCTTGGGCTGTTCTGTTATCTCGATCTTGAATCCCACGTCTGTGTGTTCGGCTAATAGTTACCGTAAATCGGTTGGTGGCAGCGAATTGTGCCAAGGATTATTGTGGGGAGGCCAGTGAGATTCGGGGAGATTTTATATATTCCGCCCGCGGAGGTCGGGGGAATATATACCTTACTCTCACCGGGGACCCTTCAATAATCGGCATAAGTAGTATAGCGGCCTCCTTGCTTATGGTCGGGCAATTCCATAATTGGCCTGACTATAAGAGGGGCGCTAGAGAGCGCGTCACGTGCTCTGTCTGTCGGTCGGGAGGTATAAAGGAGGGGTGACCCCCACTTGTTACCCCCCGATTGTGACGTACTGGTAGCCAGCGCGGGGGATTTCTGAGTGACCCCCCCGGTGGTTTGTGACAGTGGGACCTTGATAGTTAAGAGGCCTGGCCACTAGAGTGCTGTCCTCCAGCTCCTATTATTTGGTGCCACTCCATTCGAGGATCGATCTGTCGTTTTAATGCTATTCACGCTTCTCGTCTTTGTCAACACTCAAGGTTCACACTATCTGGTCTTCTGTCTCCTCTCCTACTCCACAAACCACCCACTGTATGCGACCTTCACGACTGACCGACTGTACATCCATCACTTTCACTCACTTCGTCTTCACTGCCTCTCCCAGAATGAACCGTCACTTTCCCTTTTATTTGACCTCTCCTATGGTGGGCTAATCCCATCACTTAACTGTTACTGACCCTGCAGTTCGGCAACTTCCTAAACAAATGCTATACAACATATTGCCATGTACAATACTTACTATACCTTACATTATCAACACACTATAATTCACATGACGCTATCTACACAAAAGACGAAAGACATTCACATTACATCACATAACAACACAATGACGCAAATGGTGTCTTCAGGGGCAGGAAGATAACAACAACAGACCACCACTCTTACAAGTATGCAGAACAATGAACTCGAATACTTGTCGGATGTTTCTTAATTCAAGAGTGACGTCACCTGAGCAGGACATGATTATGGAAAACCAACATGGACAATGGCCACAAATGGTAGAGAAGTACCCGCTCATGTAAGTCGAAGGAGGACACCTCTATTACAGTTTCTGAGCTTCAGTAGAAGAAGCTGAGGAACGGAGGACACCTCTATTACAGTTTCTGAGCTTCAGCAGAAGAAGCTGAGGAAAGGAGGTCACATCTATTACAGCTTGAACTTCAAAAGAAGAAGTTGAGGAAAGGAGGACACCTCTATTACAGTTTCTGAGCTTCAGCAGAAGAAGCTGAGGAAAGGAGGACACTTCTACAACAGTTTCTGAGCTTCAAAAGAAGAAGTTGAGGAAAGGAGGACACCTCTTTTACAGCTTGAGCTTCAGTAGAAGCTTAGGAAAGGAGGACACCTCTATTACAGTTTGAGCTTCAGCAGAAGAAGCTGAAGAAAGGAGGACACCTTACAGTTTCTGAGTTTCAGTAGAAGAAGCTGAGGAAAGGAGGACACCTCTCTTACAGTTTCTGAGTTTCAGTAGAAGGTGAGGAAAGGAGGACATCTCTATTACAGCTTGAGCTTCAGCAGAAGGTGAGAAAAGGAGGACACTTCTACAACAGTTTCTGAGCTTCAACAGATGAAGTTGAGGAAAGGAGGACACCTCTATTACAGTTTCTGAGCTTCAGCATAAGAAGGTGAGAAAAGGAGGACACCTCTATTACAGTTTCTCAGCTTCTGAAGAAGAAGCTGAGGATAGGAGAACACCTCTATTACAGTTTCTGAGCTTCTGAAGAAGAAGCTGAGGAAAGGAGGACACCTCTATTACAGTTTCTGAGCTTCTGAAGAAGAAGCTGAGGAAAGGAGGACACCTCTATTACAGTTTCTGAGCTTCTGAAGAAGAAGCTGAGGATAGGAGGATACCTCTATTACAGTTTCTGAGCTTCTGAAGAAGAAGCTGAGGATAGGAGGACATCTCTATTACAGTTTCTGATCTTCTGAAGAAGAAGCTGAGGATAGGAGGATACCTCTATTACAGTTTCTCAGCTTCTGAAGAAGAAGCTGAGGATAGGAGGACACCTCTATTACAGTTTCTGAGCTTCTGAAGAAGAAGCTGAGGAGAGGAGGGCACCTCTATTACAGTTTCTCAGCTTCTGAAGAAGAAGCTGAGGATAGGAGGACACCTATTACAGTTTCTGATCTTCTGAAGAAGAAGCTGAGGATAGGAGGACACGTCTATTACAGTTTCTGAGCTTCTGAAGAAGAAGTTGAGAAAAGGAGGACACCTTGATTATAGGTTGAGCTTCAGTAGGAGAAGGTTTAAAGGAGGACACTTCTATTACAATTTCTAAGCTTCAGCAGAAGAAACTGAGGAAAGAAGGATATATCTATTAGAGTTTCTGAGCTTCAGCTGAAGAAGATATGACTTTGAGGAATCTCTCTAAATTCTCCATTCTCCAATGCAACTCATTCGCGATCTCAAAGTAAAGGCCGCTTTACACGCTGCGACATCGCTAAAGAAATGTTGTTGGGGGTCACGGAATTCGTGACGCACATCTGGCCGCTTTAGCGATGTCGTTGCGTGTGACACCTACGTGCGATCGAAAATCGTCGCAAACACGTGCAAAATCGCTAATCGTTGACATGCTCCCCTATTCCCAATTATCGTTGCTGCTGCAGGTATGATGTTGTTCGTCGTTACTGCGGCAGCACACATCGCTACGTGTGACACTGCAGGAACGAGGAACCTCACCTTACCTGCGGCCGCCGGCAATGAGGAAGGGAGGAGTTGGGCGGGATGTTACGTCACGCTCATCTCCGCCCCTCCGCTTCTATTGTGACGTCACTGTGACGCCGAACGTCCCACCCCCTTTAGGAAGAGGATGTTCGCCGCCCACAGCGACGTCGTCCGGGAGGTAAGTCAACAAGAGGTTTCCGACTTTGTATGCCACGGGCAACTAATTGCCCGTGACGCACAAACGATGGGGACGGGTGCGATCGCTCATGCGTTCGCACGATATATCGTCCCATGTGACGCCGCCCTAAGGAACATCTACGTAAACCTAAACATTTAGAGAGATCAAGGTGGAAATTTGTAGAAGTGTGAAAGTATTGAGCTTACCCCTCACACCATGAAGAAAAGCTTCAACAACTGTAAAATATATGGAAATAATTAAGGTTCCTGGAGGTTCTCAGAGATGACAGCTCTAGAATAAATCTAGAATTCACAACATGAACTTTTCAGGACTGATGAGGATGAAGCATTCAATGAATGGTTTGATGGCAATAAACTGTAGGTCACCGGCCGGGTCAGTATTGACATCTGGAGGAAAATGTGTTATGTTACCCAGATGTGCATCTCCTCCTGATTTCTCCAAACATCTCCGAGGATGACGCTCCACCATCCATGCATCTGCTGGAGATAATCAGTCCCAGGAAACCGAGGCAAAAAAATCTGGACATCACATTTTAATCATCGAGAGCTTTCCTTCATTATAATGGGAGACGTCAAAAGAAAACCATCTGTACGCAACATGCAGCAATCCGGAACGAAAATCTGGATATTCACAATGCAAATAATAAATAATAATAATAATATTTCTATAAAGCCAAAATATTCCGCAGAACTTTACAATCGAAGGGGGACATGGGCAGACAGGAGGAGTGAGGGTCCTGCTCGAAAGCTATAATCTATAAGAACATGGAGGGGGCACCATAGGTAGAACGTGCCCATCATGTATGGTCCAGCCATCATTATAAATAGGAGTTTTCTTATAAAGCTTCATTAGCCATCATCAGCAGGATCTAAGGAGAGATATAAAGTGTGGTAACGATGTGACTGTGGAATAGTGAAGGACAAGGGGCTCCTATTGTCGCGCAAGATACCTGACCCTAGGTATCCCTACTGCTGGGCCCTTGGTTCCCTCACCATCCTAGATAGGTTCCGCACCTATGCACCGAGCTGGATACCTGACCCTAGGTATCTCTAGTGCTGGGCCCTGGGGTCCCTCACCGCCCTAGATAGGTTCTGCACCTATGCACCGAGCAGGATACCTGACCCTAGGTATCCCTACTTCTGGGCCTTGGGTTCCCTCACCGCCCTAGATAGGTTCTGCACTTATGCACCGAGCCGGATACCTGACCTTAGGTATCTCTAGTGCTGGGCCCTAGGTTCCATCACTACCCTAGATAGGTTCTGCACCTATGCGCCGAGCAAGATACCTGACCCTAGGTATCCCTACTGCTGGACCCTGGGTTCCCTCACCACCCTACATAGGTTCTGCACCTATGCACCGAGCAAGATACCTGACCCTAGGTATCCCTACTTCTGGGCCTTGGGTTCCCTCACCACCCTAGATAGGTTCTGCACTTATGCACCGAGCCGGATACCTGACCCTAGGTATCTCTAGTGCTGGGCCTTGGGTTCCCTCACCTTCCTAGATAGGCTACGCACCTATGCGCCGAGCAGGATACCTAAACCTAGGTATCCCTAGTGTCGGGCCCTGGCTTCCCTCACCACCCTAGATAGGCTCCACACTTATGCACCGAGCCGGGTACCTGACCCTAGGTATCCATACTGCTGGTCCCTGGGGTCCCTCACCGCCCTAGATAGGTTCCGCACCTATGCGCCGAGCAGGATATCTGACCATAGGTATCCCTAGTGCTAGGCCCTGGATTCCCTGACCACCTTAGATAGGTTCCGCACTTACGCGCTGAGCAGGATACCTGACCCTAGGTATCCCTAGTGCTGGACCATAAATAGGGAACGGGTGGGATAATAATAATAATAATAATAATTTTATTCATTTATATAGCGCTATTAATTCCACAGTGCTTTACATACATTGGCAACACTGTCCCCATTGGGGCTCACAATCTAGAGTCCCTACCTGTATGTCTTTGGAGTGTGGGAGGAAACCAGAGAACCCGGAGGAAACCCACGCAAACACGGGGAGAACATACAAACTCCTTGCAGATAGTGTCCTTGGTGGGATTTGAACCCAGGACCCTAGCACTGCAAGGCTGCAGTGCTAACCACTGAGCCACCGTGCCGAGCTCTTCGTCAACCCCACTAAACACCAAAGGAAGACACAAGGAGGACACTCAGGGGAAAAAGCATGAACTACTTATTCACAGATGACTCAGGTAGAAGTTCAGCAACTATACCTTATATGAGTACAAGCCACCTACTTGCAACCAGAGCTAGAGTGAACTGAATAATATCATCAGCACCAGCCCAGGGAAGATGGGAGTAGTTAAGCACCAAGAGAATACTGATGATCAGCAGCTGGGTGGAAGGTGAAATCCTGCTGAGTCCAAAAGGTGGAGAGATGAAAATCCGGCAGGAAAGCTCCCTATACCAATGAATACTAACAGCAGGAACAATAGAAAATCAGGGAGCATTTTGAGCAGCAAAATGCTGTGACCTTCTATAGCCAGAAATCACATGTCTGTCACCTATGACACACCCATGATACCTATGCTGTCCCTCATGCTAGAGGACCCAAGACTATCCCTAACGTCCAGATTACCCTTGACGGTGGAGGTACCGGAGTCCCATGCCTTACTATACTCCTATACTCCTGAGTAAAGCTGATCTGTTTCCCCTTCCCCCACAGGAAAGAAAGGGGCAGGAGTGTGATGAAAACACAGATGAGACACACAGTGATAACAGAAACTCAGTCACACTTCACACTCTCAGGAATAAACAGTAAAAAAACTAAAGGAAAAAGCAGGAGAAATAAAGCAGCAACAAAAAGGACAATAAGGGTTAACACCACAGCTGCACACAACGATAATATATCAACCGGTAAGTCTGGATCACAACATCTCACCAAACCAGTATAGAGAAGCTATAGCTGGCATTAATGGAATAGTCCAGCCAGTATAAATAGGAGGGGAGCAAATGTGAGTGGTTGCCCCACAGCATGTGATCAAAGGAGATTAACAAGCAGACTAGCAGAGATTATCTCTCGCTTGCCTGCCTATGAACTACAGGTGTTTGAGTTGATGCCTGAGTCTGCCCACTCTGATCACAGACATCAGGGAAGTTAGCAGGCCGAGTGCCAGAATTTGAAGTTTCCCCAGATCCTGACGCTGTCATGACAGTCGGTAATGCTTACATTAGATGCCAGTATTAGATCAGGTACAGAAAGGAGGGCAAGGGAGGGATGATAAACAGAGATGAGGGAGGAGATATATGGCGAGGCAGAACTGTGCAGAGCTTTGTGTTATGAGTGGTACCTTTATCTTGTACTCTGAAGCGGATGGGCAACCAGTGCAATGGCTGGCACAAGGTTATCCAGGATGGATTGGAAAGGAGAAAGTTTGTTTAGAGGGAAACGTATCAGTAGTCTAGATGAGAATAATTAATAGCAACAGTAATTAATAATAATGAATAATTAATAGCGACAGTTTTTGCAGTTTCAAAGGTGAGAAAAGGTTGGATTCTGGAGATCAGATTGGATTTATCTATTGAACATTTTCGGGAGGTTTGTCTTTAACTGAATGACATTCCCCAAGTCTGACCCCTATCACAAGGAGTATACAGTTGTTTAATATTTTGACTCCTATTGTATGTACAAAAATATATCAACTATAATACTGCCCCCTATGTACAATAATATAACTATTATAATAATGCTCCCTATATATAAGAATATACAAGAATATAACTACTATAATACTGCCCCTATGTACAAGAATATAACTACTATAATACTGCCCCCATGTACAAGAATATAACTACTATAATACTGTCCCTATGTACAAGAATATAACTACTATAATACTGCTCCTATGTACAAGAATATAACTACTATAATACTGCTCCTATGTACAAGAATATAACTACTATAATACTGCCCCTATGTACAAGAATATAACTACTATAACACTGCCCCCTATGTACAAGAATATAACTACTATAATACTGCCCCTATGTACAAAAATATAACTACTATCATACTGCCCCTATGTACAAGAATATAACTACTATAATACTGACCCTATGTACAAGAATATAACTACTATAATACTGCTCCTATGTACAAGAATATAACTACTATAATACTGCTCCTATGTACAAGAATATAACTACTATAATACTGCTCCTATGTACAAGAATATAGCTACTATAATACTGCTCCCTATGTACAAGAATATAACTACTATAATACTGCCCCTATATACAAGAATATAACTACTATAATACTGCTCCCTATGTACAAGAATATAACTACTATAATACTGCCCCTATGTACAAGAATATAACTACTATAATACTGCCCCCTATGTATAAGAATATAACTACTATAATACTGCTCCCTATGTACAAGAATATAACTACTATAATACTGCTCCCTATGTACAAGAATATAACTACTATAATACTGCCCCTATGTACAAGAATATAACTACTATAACACTGCCCCCTATGTACAAGAATATAACTACTATAATACTGCCCCTATGTACAAAAATATAACTACTATCATACTGCCCCTATGTACAAGAATATAACTACTATAATACTGACCCTATGTACAAGAATATAACTACTATAATACTGCTCCTATGTACAAGAATATAACTACTATAATACTGCTCCTATGTACAAGAATATAACTACTATAATACTGCTCCTATGTACAAGAATATAGCTACTATAATACTGCTCCCTATGTACAAGAATATAACTACTATAATACTGCCCCTATATACAAGAATATAACTACTATAATACTGCTCCCTATGTACAAGAATATAACTACTATAATACTGCCCCTATGTACAAGAATATAACTACTATAATACTGCCCCCTATGTATAAGAATATAACTACTATAATACTGCTCCCTATGTACAAGAATATAACTACTATAATACTGCTCCCTATGTACAAGAATATAACTACTATAATACTGCCCCTATATACAAGAATATAACTACTATAATACTGCTCCCTATGTACAAGAATATAACTACTATAATACTGCCCCTATGTACAAGAATATAACTACTATAATACTGCCCCCTATGTATAAGAATATAACTACTATAATACTGCCCCTATGTACAAGAATATAACTACTATAATACTGCCCCCCTATGTGCAAGAATATAACTACTATAATACTGCCCCTATGTACTAGAATATAACTACTATAATACTGCTCCTATGTACAACAATATAACTACTATACTACTGCTCCTATATACAAGAATATAACTACTATAATACTGCTCCTATGTACAAGAATATAACTACTATAATACTGCTCCTATATACAAGAATATAACTACTATAATACTGCTCCTATGTACAAGAATATAACTACTATAATACTGCTCCTATATACAAGAATATAACTACTATAATACTGCCCTCTATGTACAAGAATATAACTACTATAATACTGCCCCTATGTACAAGAATATAACTACTATAATACTTCCCCTATATACAAGAATATAACTACTATAATACTGCCCTCTATGTACAAGAATATAACTACTATAATACTGCCCCTATGTACAAGAATATAACTACTATAATACTGCCCTCTATGTTGTACAAGAATATAACTACTATAATACTGCCCTCTATGTACACGAATATAACTACTATAATACTGCCCCTATGTACAAGAATATAACTACTATAATACTGCCCCCTATGTACAAGAATATAACTACTATAATACTGCTCCTATGTACAAGAATATAACTACTATAATACTGCCCTTTATGTACAAGAATATAACTACTATAATACTGCCCCCTATGTTCAAGAATATAACTACTATAATACTGCTCCTATGTACAAGAATAAAGCTACTATAATACTGCCCCTATATACAAGAATATAACTACTATAATACTGCCCCTATGTACAAGAATATAACTACTATAATACTGTCCCTATGTACAAGAATATAACTACTATAATACTGCCCCTATATAGAAGAATATAACTACTATAATACTGCCTCCTATGTACAAGAATATAACTACTATAATACTGCCCCTATGTACAAGAATATAACTACTATAATACTGTCCCTATGTACAAGAATATAACTACTATAATACTGACCCCTATGTACAAGAATATAACTACTATAATACTGCCCCTATGTACAAGAATATAACTACCGTACTATAATACTGCCCCCTATGTACAAGAATATAACTACTATAATACTGCCCCTATGTACAAGAATATAACTACTATAATACTGCCCCCTATGTACAAGAATATAACTACTATAATACTGCCCTTATATACAAGAATATAACTACTATAATACTGCCCTTATATACAAGAATATAACTACTATAATACTGCCCCTATGTACAAGAATATAACTACTATAATTCTGCCCCTATGAACATTAGTGTTAAATTTGCTTCGCCTGGTGCTGAATATGGACAGGGTTGACACTAGCCCCTTTTTGGGATAGCTTCGTCTGGACAGGCCTAAAATATCCCTAAATTACCAGCATGGAAATTGGTAGTAGTTACGTCATATCTGTGGATATTTATTAAAGAAAGTCCCATGTATTTCAGGCTATGTGCAGGGTAAGTCCCAGTATGGCGGATTGCGTGGCTGCGATTACATCCTCCATATGTACACAAGTATACCACTCCAGTTCCCAGCTGAAGGAAACATTTTCTCATGGATGACATTGATTGAACCTGGTCCTAATAACATGTTTTCTCCAGCCAAAAAAAGTGCCCCCCCACCCACCCCCGCAGAGACTGTAGGGGGCGTCCTGTCAGCTGCATTTCTGATTTTGGAATGCACTTACAGTTTGATGAATGATCAGGATGAAGTCTGGAAGTCATTACCACTTGTATCTACAGTATGTGTCTATCTGAGTATACGACCTCCTATGGGTACACACCACGGCTAATACACTGCACGTAAAGTATATTCTCCGTACAGCAATGGAAGACATGAATTCCAACCAATCCCAGTGATATCTATTATTGTACATAACGGCAGTATTATAGTAGTTATATTCTTGTACATAGGGGCAGTATTATAGCAGGTATATTCTTGTACATAGGGGCAGTATTATAGTAGTTATATTCTTGTACATAGGGGCAGTATTATAGTAGTTATATTCTTGTACATAGGGGGCAGTATTATAGTAGTTATATTCTTGTACATAGGGGCAGTATTCTAGTAGTTATATTCTTGTACATAGGGGGCAGTATTATAGTAGTTATATTCTTGTACATAGGAGCAGTATTATAGTAGTTATATTCTTGTACATAGGAGCAGTATTATAGTAGTTATATTCTTGTACATAGGGGCAGTATTATAGTAGTTATATTCTTGTACATAGGGGGCAGTATTATATTAGTTATATTCTTGTACATAGGGGCTGTATTATAGTAGTTATATTCTTGTACATAGGGGCAGTATTATAGCAGTTATATTCCTGTACATAGGGGGCAGTATAATAGTAGTTATATTCTTGTACGTAGGAGGTAGTATTATAGTAGTTATATTCTTGTACATAGGAGCAGTATTATAGTAGTTATATTCTTGTACATAGGGGGCAGTATTATAGTAGTTATATTCTTCTACATAGGAGCAGTATTATAGTAGTTATATTCTTGTACATAGGGGCAGTATTATAGTAGTTATATTCTTGTACATAGGGGGCAGTATTATAGTAGTTATATTCTTCTACATAGGAGCAGTATTATAGTAGTTATATTCTTGTACATAGGAGAAGTATTATAGTAGTTATATTCTTCTACATAGGAGCAGTATTATAGTAGTTATATTCTTGTACATAGGGGGCAGTATTATAGTAGTTATATTCTTGTACATAGGGGGCAGTATTATAGTAGTTATATTCTTCTACATAGGAGCAGTATTATAGTCGTCATATTCTTGTACATAGGGGGCAGTATTATAGTAGTTATATTCTTGTACATAGGGGGCAGTATTATAGTAGTTATATTCTTGCACATAGGGGCAGTATTATAGTAGTTATATTCTTGTATATAGGGGCAGTATTATAGTAGTTATATTCTTCTACATAGGAGCAGTATTATAGTCGTTATATTCTTGTACATAGGGGGCAGTATTATAGTAGTTATATTCTTGTACATAGGGGGCAGTATTATAGTAGTTATATTCTTGCACATAGGGGCAGTATTATAGTAGTTATATTCTTGTATATAGGGGCAGTATTATAGTAGTTATATTCTTCTACATAGGAGCAGTATTATAGTCGTTATATTCTTGTACATAGGAGCAGTATTATAGTAGTTATATTCTTGTACATAGGGGGCAGTATTATAGTAGTTATATTCTTGTACATAGGAGCAGTATTATAGTAGTTATATTCTTGTACATAGGGGGCAGTATTATAGTAGTTATATTCTTGTGAATAGGGGCAGTATTATAGTAGTTATATTCTTGTACATAGGGGCAGTATTATAGTAGTTATATTCTTGTGAATAGGGGCAGTATTATAGTAGTTATATTCTTGTACATAGGAGCAGTATTATAGTAGTTATATTCTTGTACATAGGAGCAGTATTATAGTAGTTATATTCTTGTACATAGGGGGCAGTATTATAGTAGTTATATTCTTGTGAATAGGGGCAGTATTATAGTAGTTATATTCTTGTACATAGGGGCAGTATTATAGTAGTTATATTCTTGTACATAGGAGCAGTATTATAGTAGTTATATTCTTGTACATAGGGGGCAGTATTATAGTAGTTATATTCTTGTACATAGGAGCAGTATTATAGTAGTTATATTCTTGTACATAGGGGGCAGTATTATAGTAGTAATATTCTTGTGAATAGGGGCAGTATTATAGTAGTTATATTCTTGTACATAGGGGCAGTATTATAGTAGTTATATTCTTGTACATAGGAGCAGTATTATAGTAGTTATATTCTTGTACATAGGAGCAGTATTATAGTAGTTATATTCTTGTACATAGGGGGCAGTATTATAGTAGTTATATTCTTGTACATAGGAGCAGTATTATAGTAGTTATATTCTTGTACATAGGAGCAGTATTATAGTAGTTATATTCTTGTACATAGGGGGCAGTATTATAGTAGTTATATTCTTGTACATAGGAGCAGTATTATAGTAGTTATATTCTTGAACATAGGGGCAGTATTATAGTAGTTATATTCTTGTATATAGGGGGCAGTATTATAGTAGTTATATTCTTGTACATAGGGGGCAGTATTATAGTAGTTATATTCTTGTACATAGGAGCAGTATTATAGTAGTTATATTCTTGTACATAGGAGCAGTATTATAGCAGTTATATTCTTGTACATAGGGGGCAGTATTATAGTAGTTATATTCTTGTGCATAGGGGCAGTATTATAGTAGTTATATTCTTGTGCATAGGGGCAGTATTATAGTAGTTACAGTGTTGTATATATAGGACAGTACTATAGTATTTACATTGCCTTTCTATATATTTTTTTATCCTTGAATGTTCCATACACGTCGGGTTAGCACCTAGTGTTGAATAACTGGAGGCCATGTGTAATAGATGATGATTTCATACAAACATTCCCACTATGTCTCTGCCTGGATTAATTGCTGAAATACCAGAAGAATGTAGTAAACAAGAGTGAGCGGAGCAATGTACACAGCTATTGAGCAGAAGATGCTGTCGTCATTCAGTCCAGTGGTCTCCAACCTATGGCTCTCCAGCTGTTGTGAAAGTGACACTCCTACCATTTTGCATGCAGCCATCATGACATGCTGGGAGTGGTAGTTCCACAACAGCTGGAGAACTTGAAAGTGTAAATGTGGCTCTCAGCATAAGGTCGTTATGATTACCTTATGTTTATAGTGGTAAGGTAACCATGCCCGGCACTATTGCAACTCCCCAGATCCTTCTTTGCTCTCTGACTCTGGGTCTGCGGCTGGCACGAGGCCTGGACTCAGCTGGGAGTCAGTCCATAAAAACAAAGAAAAGTAAGCTCGGATACAACCGAGCAAAACCACAACATAGCAAAGCCCTCAACTCCAGGAAACGGGACTCTTGTAGGAAAGGAGCAGACAAGGGATGTGTTTCTCATCCGAAATCCTCATCAAAGACACTCGAAGAAGCTCAATCCCTCAAAATCTATCCATTTGAGACGGCTCCAGTCTTAAAAGATTGGGAAAGTTTGTGGAGATGAGATGTTGTAACATGTAACCACCAAAGAAGTCCCTGTGATGGGCATTCATGTTTTCCGAGAGATCTTTTAGTCTATCGGTGTCCTCAGCTGTCCAGTACATACATTCCTGTGGTGTCCGACCACCCTGGTACAAAGAGACGCAATCCAGCTGACTATGTTTAGAGAACCTACAACACAGCCGCACCACCGCCACCACCAGGGCCACTTCAGCATTTCCGGTAGACAACACAAATTCTTCTATAAGGTTCCTCCTTTTGCTCAAAAAGCTAAAACCTACAAAACACAGCAGTAACCTCTCTCGTCAGGAATAGTTGGCCAACCGTAGTCAGTAGTTGGTCATCCTTAGATCTTATTCCTACAGGAATCACGTTAGTGGCCAATAAATTGACAGTGTTTATAAGGTCTTTGAGATTGGACATCCACGATCTAATTAAATTTGTAAAGTCCTAGACAGTTCATAGCTCTTATAGGGATGGTGTCACTGGATTTGTAAGGTCTCAGAACCTTGAAGATGGATATCTATGATGTAAGATGCCAAACTCAAACAGTTCCTAGCTCTTATAGGGATGGTGTCACTGGATTTGTAAGGTCTCAGAACCTTGAAGATGGACATCTATGATGTAAGATGCCAAACTCAAACAGTTCCTAGCTCTTATAGGGATGGTGTTACCATATTTGTAAGGTCTCAGAACATTGGTTGGACATCTGTGATGTAAGTTGCCAAACTCAGACAGTTCATAATTCCAGTAGGAAACTTGATGTTGAACATCCATGATCTGATGAGACCTCTAAGGTCATGAAGACCTTGTACATCCTATAGGAACTTTGCCAAATAGGGCATTACTATTCTCAAGGGACCTTTGAGGTCCAAGAATGTTGATAGGTCTAATTGGAAATTTGACTTTTGAAAGAGCTAATTTGATCACTGAGGTACCAGATAGTTTCTATAGGAACCTTGAGGTTGGATGTCCATGATGTGTTACACTATTTGTAAGAACCCAGGATACGTATCATGCAGTTAACAGATTTGGTGTCATTGGAACTGTAAGGTCTCAGCACCTTGACTTTGGACATCTATGATGTAAAATGCCAAACTCAGACAGTTCCTAATTTCAGTAGGAAACCTGATGTTGAACATCTATTATCAAGGGATCTTTGAGGTTCAAGAATGTTGATCGGTCTAATTGGAAATTTGACTTTGGAAAGAGCTAATTTGATCTCTATGGTTCCAGATGATTTCAACAGGAACCTTGACATTAGATGTTCATGGTGTGTGACAATATTTGTAAGAACCCAGGCAGTTCATAGCTCTTATACGGATCATGCAGTTAACAGGTATGGTGTCACTGGAACTGTAAGGTTTCAGCATCTTGTCGTTGGCATCTATGATGTAAGATGCCAAACCCAGACGGTTCGTAATTCCAGTAGGAAACTTGATGTTGAACATCCATGATCTGATGAGACCTCTAAGATCATGAGGACCTTGTACATCCTATAGGAACTTTGCCAAATAGGGCATTGCTATTCTCAAAAGGGATCTTTGAGGTCCAAGAATGTTGGTAGGTCTAATTGGAAATTTGATTTTGAAAAGAGCTAATTTGATCACTAAGGTACCAGATGGTTTCTATAGGACCCGTGACGTTGGATGTCCATGGTGTGTGATGATATTTGTAAGAACCCAGGCAGTTCACAGTTTCTTCACAAACTGTGCAGTTGGATATCTTTGATCTGATGGTATCTGGAAGATCTAGAATATTGAAGTTACTCCTTATTCCAGCTTGTTTATATAGACGGGAGTTCCTATAGGAATCTTGAAGTTGGACATCCAATGATCTTGTCAAATTTGTAAGGGGTACTTTGCACGCTGCGACATCGCAGGCCGATGCTGGGATGCCGAGCACGATAGTATCCGCCCCCGTCGCAGCAGCGATTTCCTTGTGATAGCTGCCATAGCGAACATTATCGCTACGGCAGCTTCACATGGACTCACCTGTCCTGCGACCATCGCTCTGGCCGGCGACCCGCCTCCTTGTTAAGGGGGCGGGTCGTGCGGCATCATAGCGACGTCACACGCCAGGCGGCCAATCGGAGCGGAGGGGCGGAGATGAGTGGGATGTAAACATCCCGCCCATCTCCTTCTTTCCGCATATCCTACGGAAGCCGCAGTGACGCCGGTAGGAGATGTTCCTCGCTCCTGCGGCTTCACACACAGCGATGTGTGCTGCCGCAGGAGCGAGGAACAACATCGGACTGTCGCGTCAGCGTAATCATGGATTACGCCGACGCTGCACCGATGATACGATTACGACGCTTTTGCGCTCGTTAATCGTATCATCGAGCCTTTACACACTACGATATCGCATGCGATGCCGGATGTGCGTCATTTTCAAATTGACCCCACCGACATCGCACCAGCGATGTCGTAGTGTGCAAAGCCCGCCTAAGGCTTCAGACAATTCATATACAAGAAAGCTTAAAGTTGGACAACCATGATCTGATGGAATCTGGAAGATCCTGGACAGTTCATATACACTGTGGCAGTTTTGGAATCCTATAAATTGATTGGTCTTCTTTGATGATCAATGTAAAGTCCTAGACAGTTTAGAGTTCCTATAGGAACCTTGAAGTTGGACATCCATAATCTGATGGGATTGATAAGGTGCTAGAGAATACACATGTTAGTGCCTAAGGGAAAAATGGAGGGCAACTGTCACGATGTGACTGTAGGAAAGCCAGGGACAGGGGCTCCTATACTGTCCCTCACGCTTTGGGTCCCTAGGCTATCGATAACCTCAAGGTTACCCCTAATTGTGAGGATGACTGAGTCCCATGCCTGTCTAAACTCCTGATCAGAACTGATCTTATTCCCCCCTCTCACCAGGACAGGAAGATGCAAGAGAGAAGGGAACACAGATAAAGACAGACAGGGCAGAACAAAATCTCTGACACACTGCAAACACACAGGAACCAATAATGAGAGACTAAGGAGAAAAGCAAGAGCAGGAAGATAGCAACAAAAGGCAACAAGGGTTAACTCCACAACCGCACACAACAACCTCCAGTTAGTCTAGATCACAACACCTCACCAGACCAGCTAAAATAAACTATAACTGGCACTATGGAAGTGTCCAGCCAGCATATATAGGAGGGTAGCTGATGTGATTGGCTCCCCTACAACATGTGATCAAAGATGACCAGCAGAGATTAACTCTTGCTAGCCTGCCTATGAACTACCAATCTGTTGGTCGATGCCTGAGCCACCTTGCCCTGATTACAGACATCAAAGAAGTTATCAGGTAGCGTGTCAATATCAGTAGTCCAAACAGAGCCCAACGCGGCCATGACATACGACCAAGTAAGTAAAATCTTCTGTGTGACAGCAGCGATCTAAGGTACCAGACTGTTCATAATTACAATAAAAAGCTTGAAATTCGGCATCCAAAATCTGATTCAGACTGTAAGGTCACCAATACTTCTCAGGTTCTAGTTGGGGAATCAGGTTTTATTAAAATTTGTAAAGACCCGGTCAGTTTATAGTTTTTATAGGAACTCCAAGGTTGGACATCCAAGATCTGATGGGGTCTGTATGGTTTAAAAATGTTGAAAGTTCCGGTAGGAAAATTAAATTTGGGCGCATTTGATCTACAGTGAAGTCTCAAACAGTTTGTAACCTTAAACAGTGGACACCCATAATCTGGTGAGGTCTGTAAGGTTCCAGAACATTGGTAATTCTGTTAGGTTCGGCTAGTTTACATAATGTGATGATCCTATAGATACCCTGAAATTGGGCATCATAAATCTTGTGGGATCCGTAAGGTTTCAGGCAATTAACATACAACGAATCTTGAAGTAGGACATCCATAAACATGGTTTCTGAAATGTCAATGAACACCTCAAGCATGTTCTAATTTTTATGGAGACCTAGAAGGTGTTTCACCATAATCTAGACAGCATAGGAACCTTGATGTTGGACGTCCATGATCTGATGATAGCTGTGGTCCAAGATAGTTTTACTTCCTGTAGGAGGCTTGATGTTGGACATACTTAATCTGAAGGTTGAGATTGAGAAGAAGTAGGAGATTGACGTGTTGATAGGAGCATTGATGTTTATGGCCCATGTTTGGGTGTTAGGATCTGTAAAGATTCCAGATGGTTCAAAGCCACTATAAGAACTTTAAAGTGAGACTCCCCTGAACCTTGGGATCCAAAAATATTGATAGCTCTTATGGGAACCTTGAATTTAACAGCCAAGATCTGACTGGATCTGTAGGACATTAGGCAGTTTGTGTTTTCGATAAAAATCTTGAAGATGGATCATCAAAAAGATAAAGTATCTGTAGGGACTCAGATTGATGTTCCGGTGAGCTGATATAGACCATAGCCTCTATTCGACCCTTGAAGTTGGATGTACATGATCTGATGATATCTGTGGTCCAAGATAGTTTTACTTTAGGTAGGAGACTTGAGGTTGGACATACTTAATCTGAAGGTTGAGATTGAGGAGAAGTAAGAGATTGACGTTTTGATAGGAGCATTGATGTTTATGGCCCATGTTTGGTTGGCCACAGAACCTTAAAGTGAGCCTCCCCTGAAACTTGGGGTCGAAAAATATTGATGGCTCTTATAGGGACCTTGAATTTAGACAGCCAATATCTGATGGGATCTGTAGGACACTAGGCAGTTTGTGGTTTCGATAAAAACCTTGAAGTTGGATCATCAGAAACATAAGGTATCTATAGGGACCCAGAATGATGGTAGTTCTGGGGAGCTGATATACATCATTGCTCCTTTTTGAACCTTGAAGATGGACGTTCATCATCTGATGGTATCTGAAGATGGACATCCATGATCTGATGGTATCCGAAGATCGACATCCATGATCTGATGGTACCTGAAGATGGACATCCAGGATCTGATGGTATCTGAAGATGGACATCCATGATCTGATGGTATCTGAAGATGGACATCCATGATATGATGGTATCTGAAGATGGACATCTATGATCTGATGGTACCTGAAGATGGACATCCATGATCTGATGGTATCTGAAGATGGACATCCAGGATCTGATGGTATCTGAAGATGGACATCCATGATATGATGGCATCTGAAGATGGACATCTATGATCTGATGGTACCTGAAGATGGACATCCATGATCTGATGGTATCTGAAGATGGACATCCAGGAACTGATGGTATCTGAAGATGGACATCCATGATCTGATGGTATCTGAAGATGGACATCCATGATCTGATAGTATCTCCAAGGTTCAAGAATGTTCTTCTAAACCATAGAGCTTCTCTATAGGAACCTTGATGTTGGTGATTAGTCTTTAAAAATCATTTATAATGCCGATCTCCCAACACGGCAGCACAACCCCCCCTCTCCCACCCCCGTTAATTATCTTGCTATTACAATACAGAACATTGTTGGGTCTCAGGATTTACAAAGTGCTAATCTCACTGCTAATCCTGCAGGCAAATCCAGTCCGAGCGGATACTTTAAAATTAGACATCCCTCTAAGTCTGTGATGGCAGCGGTCCAGCTTCTTGTTACTTCTGGCTGGAGAGTGGGTGTCGGGGACAGGATTTCATTATGGTTTAGTTTAGGAGCTGAGACCATCGTGATACTTGTGAGAAACCAATGTAGAAATTAAGTGCGAACACATCACAAACACAGAGGATCAAAGTCAACTGACTGTGGGCGGAAAATTAAAGGGCACTGTATATACAATTAATAAAGGTTGTGTCTGGACTATAGACAACGTAAAATACACTCAAACACTCATATATACCCCAATATATACACATACAGTTAGGTCCAGAAATATTTGGACAGTGACACAAGTTTTGTTATTTAAGCTGTTTACAAAAACATGTTCAGAAATACAATTATATATATAATATGGGCTGAAAGTGCACACTCCCAGCTGCAATATGAGAGTTTTCACATCCAAATCGGAGAAAGGGTTTAGGAATCATAGCTCTGTAATGCATAGCCTCCTCTTTTTCAAGGGACCAAAAGTAATTGGACAAGGGACTCTAAGGGCTGCAATTAACTCTGAAGGCGTCTCCCTCATTAACCTGTAATCAATGAAGTAGTTAAAAGGTCTGGGGTTGATTACAGGTGTGTGGTTTTGCATTTGGAAGCTGTTGCTTTGACCAGACAACATGCGGTCTAAGGAACTCTCAATTGAGGTGAAGCAGAACATCCTGAGGCTGAAAAAAAAGAAAAAATCCATCAGAGAGATAGCAGACATGCTTGGAGTAGCAAAATCAACAGTCGGGTACATTCTGAGAAAAAAGGAATTGACTGGTGAGCTTGGGAACTCAAAAAGGCCTGGGCGTCCACGGATGACAACAGTGGTGGATGATCGCCGCATACTTTCTTTGGTGAAGAAGAACCCGTTCACAACATCAACTGAAGTCCAGAACACTCTCAGTGAAGTAGGTGTATCTGTCTCTAAGTCACCAGTAAAGAGAAGACTCCATGAAAGTAAATACAAAGGGTTCACATCTAGATGCAAACCATTCATCAATTCCAAAAATAGACAGGCCAGAGTTACATTTGCTGAAAAACACCTCATGAAGCCAGCTCAGTTCTGGAAAAGTATTCTATGGACAGATGAGACAAAGATCAACCTGTACCAGAATGATGGGAAGAAAAAAGTTTGGAGAAGAAAGGGAACGGCACATGATCCAAGGCACACCACATCCTCTGTAAAACATGGTGGAGGCAACGTGATGGCATGGGCATGCATGGCTTTCAATGGCACTGGGTCACTTGTGTTTATTGATGACATAACAGCAGACAAGAGTAGCCGGATGAATTCTGAAGTGTACCGGGAATATATACTTTCAGCCCAGATTCAGCCAAATGCCGCAAAGTTGATCGGACGGTGCTTCATAGTACAGATGGACAATGACCCCAAGCATACAGCCACAGCTACCCAGGAGTTCATGAGTGCAAAAAAGTGGAACATTCTGCAATGGCCAAGTCAATCACCAGATCTTAACCCAATTGAGCATGCATTTCACTTGCTCAAATCCAGACTTAAGATGGAAAGACCCACAAACAAGCAAGACCTGAAGGCTGCAGCTGTAAAGGCCTGGCAAAGCATTAAGAAGGAGGAAACCCAGCGTTTGGTGATGTCCATGGGTTCCAAACTTAAGGCAGTGATTGCCTCCAAAGGATTCGCAACAAAATATTGAAAATAAAAATATTTTGTTTGGTTTTGGTTTATTTGTCCAATTACTTTTGACCTCCTAAAATGTGGAGTGTTTGTAAAGAAATGTGACAATTCCTACAATTTCTATCAGATATTTTTGTTCAAACCTTCAAATTAAACGTTACAATCTGCACTTGAATTCTGTTGTAGAGGTTTCATTTCAAATCCAATGTGGTGGCATGCAGAGCCCAACTCGCGAAAATTGTGTCACTGTCCAAATATTTCTGGACCTAACTGTATGCTCCAATATACCCACATATACCACGATATGCCCACATATACTCCAATATACTCCCATATATCATGATACACCCATGTATACCTCGAAATACCCACATATACCTTGATATAGGCACATATACCGATATACTCAGATCCTGATATACCCACATATACCATAATATATTTCCATATACCGTGATATACCCATGTATTCCCCAGTATACCCACATATACTCTGAGGTACCCACATAAACTCTCATATACCATGATATATGCACATATGCCCTGATATACCCATATATACCCATATATACCATGATATACCCACATATACCCACATAAACTCCCATATATCATGATTTATGCACATATGCCCTAATATACCCATATATACCACCATATACCATGATATACCCACATACACCCACCTAAACTCCTATATACCATCATATACCCACATACACAGATCTCAGAGATACGTCTGATGGTGACAATGTCTGGGCCGCCTTCCTTGCCCTGCTCCTGTACAGCCCTGCTCTAATACCTCCTCTGCCTCATCCTAGGGGAGGGCCGGGACAGGAATGGTTGAACCCAGAGATAAGGACAAACAGGGGAAACCAAAACTCGATCACACAGCACGCTCACACAGAGGCGTTAGACAACAAGTGATAAGGAGGAAAATAAGAGCAGGGCGGAAACAGCGAGAGGACTTGTGAACTCCACAACAACTCAAAGCACAAAATAATACAATCACCAGCAAGACTGGGACCGGTTTAGCAAAAGCTATAGTTGGCATGGCAAGGCAGGCTCCACCATCTTAAAAAGGTGGGGAGTGACTGTGATAGTACTCCCACAACAACGCAAGAGGTAACCAGAAAACTAGCAGAAATCAACTCCTGCAAGCCTGATCACTAATCAGCACACAGCTGGCCGATGCCTGAGCCTGTCTGTGTAACTCAGAAGCGTACGTTGGCGTGTCAGAATCTGCAGTGTGAACAGCGCCAGAAACATCTTTGCTTATAAAGGAGCAGGAGCGCCGGCCCATTGTAAACCTATACGCAGCGTTATCACCAGCACATGTTCCGGGGTCCTCGCAGCGTCTCCATGTGAACACTTTTGTGCTGGCGGTGGCAGTTTTGGCAGCGTCTCGGCCCCGTCGCTGCACAGCCTTCTATGGGAGTGTAGTGATTTTCCCTCTAATTTCCGTGACTGCGGGGCGAGCGCTCCGGACAATCTGATCCTCCCGTTACATGATGGACCTCGGCCCCGGATGGATCAGATCTGGCAGAAAACATGAAGGCAGCAATTCCCGGACGCCCGCTCGTCTATCAACAACTGAATGAGTTTATTCAGCTCGGATAAACAGTGTGGCGGTTTTATTTTTACTGTACAAAGTAATTCTATGGTCGGGCGGCACAATATAGGATTGTATCCATCCTTGTGTGGTCCGGACGGACACAAATACCCCTCTGTCATGTCACATCCACTACTGTCAGCCGTGACGATACGGATATTATACTTTATATATCTGCTTACTCCGATCACGATCTTCATACAATAATTCCCCGGGGTATGTTGCTTCTCGGCCAGAATATCTAAGATGTGGCAGCCATGTTTGGAAGCTACGGATCCATCCTTTAGTCACAGAGTCACCCAGGCCTGGAAATGTGAATATCCCTAATGATTGCTTCAGTGGATGGGTAGTCGGCCCTACACGTTCTGCAGCTGTAAATGTATGCTCAATTTGGATGAGCGTGCATGTGTTTTGAATGGGGAAAAAGGAATAAGCGGCACACACTGTCCGACAACCATCAGATACGTTTCTAGAAATACACAGGGCTTTGTATACCGAGGGCCTTGGGGATAAATGTTAAAAGTGCCACTCCTTAGTCTGGCCCATGTCCAAGCTGGAGAGAGAAGACAGCCAAGATGGTTCATTATTCCTAATCCGCCAGCAAAAAGGACCAACCCCACCTTCAATGGCCGACATCACCACCAGCCCATACACCAGAGCCATCAGACAATCCCCGCACCGCAATCAGACGAGTGCATGTTCGTCAGGAGGTCACACACGCGGACAGTCTTAAAGTGTCTCCTGGCAGGGAGTTATGTGCTGCCAGGGTATCTAAGCGGCTCATGAATGGTACTGTCTGATAGGCTTGTGTATCTAAGCCTCTTCTGCTTAAAGGAAATGAACAGGGTTTTGCTATCTAATCTGAGAGCACCATAATGTAGGGGAAGAGAGCCTGATTCCAGGGAGGTGTCACTTATTACATTGTGTGTTGAAGTTTCAATGCAATCATTATTTTATCAGCAGGAGATTATCAACACAGGCCAGTCAGGCTAATCTGTGTAACCTCGCCCCCACAGCTTGGAACACAGGAAGCTGTCAATTAGAGGTGTGGTTGGATTTGTATGCTGCCAGTCAAGTGTGTGGGTTGGATTAAACTCTGCTAGCCAAGGGTGTGGGCGGGGTTATACACTGCCAGCCAAGAGTGTGGGCGGGGTTATACAATGCCAGTCAAGGGTGTGGGTGGGGTTATACACTGCCAGTCAAGCGTGTGGGCGTGGTTATACACTGCCAGCCAAGAGGGTGGGCGGGGTTATACACTACCAGCCAAGAGTGTGGGCGGGGTTATACACTGCCAGTCAAGGGTGTGGGTGGGGTTATACACTGCCAGTCAAGGGTGTGGGCGGGGTTATACACTGCCAGCCAAGAGTGTGGGCGGGGTTATACACTGCCAGTCAAGGGTGTGGGTGGGGTTATACACTGCCAGTCAAGGGTGTGGGTGGGGTTATACACTGCCAACCAAGGGTGAGGGTGGGGTTATATGCTTCCAGCCAAGGGTGTGGGTGGGGTTATATTTTTCCAGTCAAGGGTGTGGGTGGGGTTATACACTGCCAGCCAACGGTGTGGGTGGGGTTATATGCTTCCAGCCAAGGGTGTGGGTGGGGTTATATGCTGCCAGTCAAGGGTGTTGGTGGGGTTAAATGTTGCCAGTCAAGGGTGTTGAGGGGTTATATGCTGCCAGTCAAGGGTGTGGGTGGGGTTATACGCTGCCAGTCAAGGGTGTGGGTGGGTTATATGCTACCAGTCAAGGGTGTGGATGGGATTTAACACTGCCAGTCAAATGTGGGCGAGGCTATATGCTGCCAGTCAAGGGTGTGGTTATATGCTGCCAGCCAAGGGTATAGGCGGAGTTATATACTACAAGTCAATGTTGTGGGTGGGGTTATATGCTGCCAGTCAAGGGTGTGGGCGGGGTTATATGTGGACAGTCAAGTATTCTGACTACTGCTGCATCTTGATTAGAGAAAACCGGGATCTATCCATCTATCCCATTATTTCTTTATCTATCTATCTCTCTCTCTATCTATCTATCTATCTATCTATCTATCTCTCTATCTATCTATCTATCCCTCTATCCATCTATCCCATTATTTCTTTATCTATCTATCTCTCTCTCTATCTATCTATCTATCCCTCTATCTATCCCTCTATCTATCTATCTATCTATCTATCTATCTATCTATCTATCCCTCTATCTATCCCTCTATCTATCTATCTATCTATCTATCTATCTATCTATCCCTCTATCTATCTATCTATCCCATTATTTCTTTATCTATCTATCTATCTATCTATGTATCTATCTATCTATCTCTCTATCTATCTATCTATCTATCTCTCTATCTCTCTATCTATCATCTATCTATCTTATCTATCTATCCCTCTATCTATCTATCTATCTCTCTATCTATCTCTCTATCTATCTATCCCTCTATCTATCTATCTATCTATCATCTATCTATCTATCTATCTATCTATCTATCTATCCCTCTATCTATCCCTCTATCTATCTATCTATCCCTCTATCTATCCCTCTATCTATCTATCTCTCTATCTATCCCTCTATCTATCCCATTATTTCTTTATCTATCTATCTATCTATCTATCTATCTATCTATCTATCTATCCCTCTATCTATCCCTCTATCTATCTATCTATCTATCTATCTATCTATCTATCTATCTATCTATCTATCTATCTATCTAGCTATCTATCCCTCTATCTATCCCTCTATCTATCTATCTATCTATCTATCTATCTATCTATCTATCCCTCTATCTATCTATCTATCCCATTATTTCTTTATCTATCTATCTATCTATGTATCTATCTATCTATCTCTCTATCTATCTATCTATCTATCTATCCCTCTATCTATCTATCTATCCCTCTATCTATCTATCTATCTATCTCTCTATCTATCTATCTATCATCTATCTATCTATCTTATCTATCTATCCCTCTATCTATCTATCTCTCTATCTATCTCTCTATCTATCTATCCCTCTATCTATCTATCTATCATCTATCTATCTATCTATCCCTCTATCCCTCTATCTATCTATCTATCTATCTCTCTATCTATCTATCCCTCTATCTATCTATCATCTATCTATCTATCTATCCCTCTATCTATCTATCTATCTATCTATCTATCTATCCCTCTATCTATCCCTCTATCTATCTCTCTATCTATCCCTCTATCTATCTATCCCTCTATCTATCCCTCTATCTATCTATCTCTCTATCTATCCCTCTATCTATCTATCCCTCTATCTATCTATCTGTCACGCTCCCCGGGTCCTCTGCTCCGCTCCCCGGCTCACCTGCCACGCTCCCCGCTCTCCAGCCTCCATTAGCCGCGCTTCCCAGGCCTCCTGGTCCCCGCTCCCGGCGCCCGTCGGCTTCCCAGCCCCTGGCCGGCTCTGCTGCTTCCTCCTCTCAGCTTCCTGCCCTGGCTTCTGGCACCCGGGCCGCGCGCATGCGCATTAGGGCGCGCGCGCGGTCACTGACCCTTTCTTAAAGGGCCAGTGTCCACTGACAGGAAATGATGCACACAGGTACAGGGTATAAAGGGGATTAACCCCTTCACCCCCGGCCACTAAAACACCCTAATGACCGGGCCATTTTTTGCAATTCTGACCAGTGTCACTTTGACAGGTTATAACTCTGGAACGCTTCAACGGATCCTGGCGATTCTGAGATTGTTTTTTCGTGACATATTGTACTTCATGTCAGTGGTAAATTTAGGCCGATATTTTTTGCGTTTATTTGTGAAAATTTAGGAAATTTGGCGAAAATTTTGAAAATTTCGCAATTTTCAAACTTTGAAAATTTATGCCCATAAATCTGAGAAATATGTCACACAAAATAGTTACTAAATAACATTTCCCACTTGTCTACTTTACATCAGCGCAATTTTCGAAACAAATTTTTTTTTCGTTAGGAAGTTAGAAGGGGTCAAAGTTCATCAGCAATTTCTCATTTTTCCAACAAAATTTAGAAAATAATTTTTTTTAGGGACCACATCACATTTGAGGTGACTTTGAGAGACCGAGGTGACAGAAAATACCCAAAAGTGACCCCATTCTAAAAACTGCACCCCTCACTCTGCTCAAAACCACATCCAAAAAGTTTATTAACCCTTTAGGTGCTTCACAGGAACCAAAGCAATGTGGAAGGAAAAAATGAAAATTTTACTTTTTAACACAAAAATGTTACTTTAGCCATAAAATTTTCATTTTCACAAGGGAGAAAAGAGAAAGTGCACCCTACAATTTATTGTGCATTTTCTCCTGAGTACGCCGATACCCCATATGTGGTAAAAATCAATTGTTTGGGTGCACAGCGGAGCTCGGAAGGGAAGGAGCGCCATTTGAATTTTTGAACGCAAAATTAGCTGCACTCATTAGCGGACGCCATGTCGGGTTTGAAGACCCCCTGAGGTGCCTAAACAATGGAGCTCCCCCACAAGTGACCCCATTTTGGAAACTAGAGCCCTCAAATATTTTTTCTAGATGTTTGATGAGCACTTTGAACACCTGGGGGCTTCACAGAAGTTTATAACGTTGAGCCGTGAAAAGAAAAAAAATTTTTTTTACCACAAAACTGTTGCTTCAACTAGGTAGCTTTTTTTTTCACAAGGGTATCGGGAAAAATGCAACATAAAATGTATTGTCCATTTTCTCCTGAGTACGCAGATACCTCATATGTGGTGGAAATCAAATGTTTGGACACACGGCAGTGCTTGGAATGCAAGGAGCGCCATTTGAATTTTTGAACGCAAAATTAGCTGCACTAATTAGCGGACGCCATGTCGGGTTTGAAGACCCCCTGAGGTGCCTAAACAATGGAGCTCCCCCACAAGTGACCCCATTTTGGAAACTAGAGCCCTCAAATATTTTTTCTAGATGTTTGATGAGCACTTTGAACACCTGGGGGCTTCACAGAAGTTTATAACGTTGAGCCGTGAAAAGAAAAAAAATTTTTTTTACCACAAAACTGTTGCTTCAACTAGGTAGCTTTTTTTTTCACAAGGGTATTGGGAAAAAATGCAACATAAAATATATTGTCCATTTTCTCCTGAGTACGCAGATACCTCATATGTGGTGGAAATCAAATGTTTGGACACACGGCAGTGCTCGGAATGCAAGGAGCGCCATTTGAATTTTTGAACGCAAAATTAGCTGCACTAATTAGCGGACGCCATGTCGGGTTTGAAGACCCCCTGAGGTGCCTAAACAATGGAGCTCCCCCACAAGTGACCCCATTTTGGAAACTAGAGCCCTCAAATATTTTTTCTAGATGTTTGATGAGCACTTTGAACACCTGGGGGCTTCACAGAAGTTTATAACGTTGAGCCGTGAAAAGAAAAAAATTTTTTTTTTACCACAAAACTGTTGCTTCAACTAGGTAGCTTTTTTTTTCACAAGGGTATCGGGAAAAAATGCAACATAAAATGTATTGTCCATTTTCTCCTGAGTACGCAGATACCTCATATGTGGTGGAAATCAAATGTTTGGACACACGGCAGTGCTCGGAAGGCAAGGAGCGCCATTTAAATGCAAAATTAGCTGCACTCATTAGCGGACGCCATGTCAGGTTTGAAGACCCCCTGAGGTGCCTAAACAATGGAGCTCCCCCACAAGTGACCCCATTTTGGAAACTAGAGCCCTCAAATAATTTTTCTAGATGTTTGGTGAGCACTTTGAACACCTGGGGGCTTCACAGAAGTTTATAGCGTTGAGCCGTGAAAAGAAAAAAAAAATTTTTTACCACAAAACGGTTGCTTCAATTAGGTAGCTTTTTTTTTCACAAGGGTAACAGGAAAAAATGCACCATAAAATGTATTGTGCATTTTCTCCTGAGTACGCAGATACATCATATGTGGTGGAAAGTAATTGTTTGGGCGCATGGCGGGGCTCAGAAGAGAAGGAGCGCCATTTGACAGCAAAATTGGTTGGAATCATTAGCGGACGCCATGTCACGTTTGGAGACCCCCTATGGTGCCTAAACAGTGGATCTCCCCCACAAGTGACACCATTTTGGAAACTAGAGCCCTCAAATAATTTTTCTAGATGTTTGGTGAGCACTTTGAACACCTGGGGGCTTCACAGAAGTTTATAGCGTTGAGCCGTGAAAAGAAAAAAAATTTTTTTACCACAAAACGGTTGCTTCAACTAGGTAGCTTTTTTTTTCACAAGGCTATCAGGAAAAAATGCACCATAAAACGTATTGTGCATTTTCTCCTGAGTACGCAGATACCTCATATGTGGTGGAAAGTAATTGTTTGGGCGCATGGCGGGGCTCAGAAGAGAAGGAGCGCCATTTGACTTTTCAAACGCACAGACGCAGTGCACTGATCGGTCGCTGCAGGACGCACGGTCGGATGCGATAAAAAAAGCGTCGGGGATACGTAAAAAAAAAGTCACGCCAAAAATTGACCATGGATGCAGATATGTTATGTGCATCCCTGATCAGCGCTCGGCGGGACGCACAGACGGATGCCATACAAAAATTGTCGCGAATACGGAAAAAGTCACGCCAAAAATTGAGCAGGGATGCCGATCCGTTATCTGCATCCCTGATCAGCGCTCGGCGGGACGCACGGACGGATGCGATACAAAAAGCGTCGGGAATACGGAAAAAAGTCACGCCAAAAATTGAGCAGGGATGCCGATCCGTTATCTGCATCCCTGATCAGCGCTCGGCGGGACGCACGGTCGGACGCGATACAAAAAGCGTCGGGAATACGGAAAAAAGTCACGCCAAAAATTGAGCAGGGATGCCGATCCGTTATCTGCATCCCTGATCAGCTCTCGGCGGGACGCACGGACGGATGCCATACAAAAATTGTCGCGAATACGGAAAAAAGTCATGCCAAAAACTGACCACGGATGCAGATCCGTTATCTGCATCCCTGATCAGCGCTTGGCGGGACGCACGGACAGATGAAGTGTAAAAATGGACAGGATACAATAAAAAAAAAAAAAAAAAAAGTTATACTCACAGTACCAAGAGGATCACTGACCAGAAGAGTTGCAGAGGAACAAGAAGGCAGTGAGATAGACAGCTTTACACCAGCAGCAGGCAGGACGTTGGACAGATCAGCAGAAGGACCCAGATGGAGGCAGATGTGATCGGGCCAGTGAAGACCTCGGACGACCCGTGAAGGCAGGTAAGAGGACGTCGGAAAAGGGGGGGGGGGGGGGGCAGGGGGGGATGGGGAGAGGGGGGGGCAGAGGGGGGGCAGATGGGGGGGGTTAGAGGGAGAGCAGAGGGGGCGGAGAAGCAAAGGCAGAAGGAAGGAACCTTGGAAGCAGATGACAGAGGAGGCAGGCAGATCGCGTGGGGAGCAGATCGGGATGCCGGGGGGCAGATCGGGGCGTAGGGGGGCAGATCGGGGCGTAGGGGGGCAGATCTGGGGGGGCACGGGCAGGGGCCTTCACGGGAGCGCGCAGGGGCCTTCACGGGAGCGCGCAGGGGCCATCGCCGGAGCGCAATACTTACCTTTGGAGCTGGAGCGGTGACAGCAGAGGCGGCGTCTGCGGCGGCAGCAGCGGTGGCGTGGTACCAAAAGTACCAGCCACTCCACGCTGCAGCCATGTTGGGGGAGGGTCCCCAGAGCAGTACAGGCCTGGGGAGGGCGGCCACCGGCAGATCAGACCGCCCCACTGCACACTGATTGGTGCGATTGCGCGTCATAGCACGATCGCTCCAATCAGTGCTGCAGGGGCTGGGGGCGGCATGTTTGAGGTCCACCTATGATATGCTGCAGCAGCTGCGGCATCTCATAGCTGGATCTCACAGGATCGCACTAATTCGGGCATTATTTTTGCCGAAATTAGTGCGATCGATGTGGTTGGCGGTTCAGATTTGAACAGCCAATCACATCGATCGTCGATAGGGGGTGGCGATGCCACCCCCCCTGGGGTCAAGCAAAGGTCCCCTGCTGTAAGAAACAGCAGGGGACATCATTTGAAAGCCGTTGCTATGGCCACGGCAATCAAATGAAGTTTAGGCAGTAAAATTACGTCCCTGGTCGTTAAGTCACGTTAAAATAGGACGTAATTTTACTGCCCGCGGTCGTGAAGGGGTTAATGTCCAAGGGGGCGGGGCCTGTTCTTCGTGTTTCCCAAGCTAGGAGTCAGGTCTCCTTGTGTTCCTGTGAGATACTTACCTCTCTCTCTTTTAGAGCCGATCCTGCATTGCCATCCGGTCCTGCTGTATCTCAAACCCCGAACGCTGCCTATCTACCATCCTGACAGTCCGTACCATCCCGGTTCCCTGCGGTGACCCGCCATCTCGCTCCAACGGTTCCGGACCCCGCCTGACAACATCCCGGCTTCCGAACCTGAGCTCCGTCACCCGGACCACCATCAGTGACCCCGTGGTCCCAGGGACTTCTCCATTGTGTTCTAAGTGCACGGACTGTTCTGCTACCTAAAGTGCTCCAGCTACCGGACTCCGTTCCCTCTTCGGGAAGTTCGGTCCAGAGGATCCACCTCCCGGGTCTGCCCATCCATCTGGCCCTAACAGTAAGAACAGGCCATGGAGCCCGCCGAAGCACTAGCGGCCTTGCAAGAGGAACTCCAACGCCAGCGTGAAGTCCAGACCCGCATGCTGAACTTTATGACTTCCGTGGACGCCCGCCTGAACACGCTACAAGCCTCGGTCACATCTTCAGCGCCCCGGGTCTCCACTAGTCAATCCACGGCCCCCGCTCCCGTGGCAGCCTCTTCGGATGCTTCCAGACTTCGTTTGGCTTCACCACCCCGGTACGCCGGAGATCCCAAGACCTGCAGGGGGTTTATAAACCAATGCTCCCTTCATTTCACGCAGCTGCCGCATTTGTTTGCCTCCGACCAAGCCAAGGTCGCCTTCATAATGTCTCACCTAGAGGGCGAGGCACTGGCGTGGATGAACCCCTTGTGGGAGAAGGAGGACCCTATGACCAAGAACCTCCAAGAGTTCCTGCAGGCCTTTCGCGGCACCTTTGACGAGCCAGGACGCGCCTCCGCGTCTGCTTCATCTCTTCTCCGGTTACGTCAAGGAACTCTGACGGTGGGTCAATACGCCATCCGTTTCCGCACCTTGGCCTCGGAACTCGGGTGGAATAACGAGGCCCTAACCGCCGCCTTCTGGGAAGGACTCTCGGGTCGAATCAAAGATGAGCTGGCTGGACGTGACGTACCGTCCACCCTGGACGCCCTGATTACCCTAGCGACTCGAGTGGACATTCGCTTTCAGGAGCGGTCCAAAGAGGTGTCCCGTGAGAGACGTCCGGTACGGCATGCCTCTCCTCCACAGAAGCCCGCCGTACTCCAGTCAACGACCTCTGGTGCCTCCGTCCATGAGCCCATGCAGATCGACCGTGTGCGACAGTCTGAACAACGTCGAGCAGAGCGACTCGCCAAGGGTCTCTGCTTCTACTGCGGAGAGGGCACACACCTGCTACGCGCCTGTCCAGAGAGGCCGGGAAACTCCAAAGCCTAGGGTTGGTAGGAGAGGCCACCCTAGGTGCTGGGACTCTCTCAGACCCGGTTACATGGACTGTGCAAGTGACAACGGGAGAGACGCGGTTTACGGCTGAGGCGTACCTCGATTCTGGGGCAGCAGGCAATTTCATCCAGCAGGCCACGGTGGACAAATACCAGGTGCCTGTTACTCCACTCGCCAAACCTCTTGTGATTGCCTCTGTGGATGGGAGACCCCTCTCTGACACCATCTCCTGGATCACCAAGCCGCTTGAACTGCGTATCGGTGCTCTGCACACCGAGAACATCGCTCTCTACGTCCTCCCTCATATGTCACATCAAATCCTGCTGGGCCTTCCTTGGTTGCGGACACACGAACCTTCAGTCAGCTGGGGCACTGGCGATATCACTCGATGGGGGTCTTCTTGCCATGACACCTGTCTGAAGACCATAAAACCCATCCGACGACCTCCGGTTCCAGAGACCCTACCGGGACTACCCTCAGCCTATTGGTCCTTCGTGGACGTCTTTGATAAGAAGGAGTCAGAGGTACTTCCGCCACATCGTCCTTACGATTGTGCCATTGACCTGCTCCCGGGAACTACACCACCTCGAGGAAGGATATATCCATTGTCTCCAGCCGAAACAAGGGCCATGTCTACTTACATCACAGAGAGCCTGGCTAGGGGATTCATTCGGAGATCCTCCTCTCCTGCTGGAGCTGGCTTCTTCTTCGTAAAGAAGAAAGAGGGCGACCTACGACCATGCATAGACTACCGGGGATTGAACCAAATAACCGTAAAAAACAAGTACCCCCTGCCGCTCATCCCCGAATTGTTTGATTGGCTCAGAGGAGCTCGTATCTTCACCAAGTTGGATCTTCGGGGTGCCTACAACCTGGTCCGTATTCGCTCGGGGGACGAATGGAAGACCGCGTTCAACACTCGTGATGGGCACTATGAATACTGCGTGATGCCCTTCGGCCTGTGTAACGCACCAGCCGTCTTCCAAGAACTAGTGAACGACGTGTTCCGGGACCTTCTCTACGTCTGTGTGGTGGTATACCTGGATGACATCCTTGTCTTCTCTCCGGACCTCCAGACCCACCGAGAGAACGTGCAACTGGTTCTACAAAGACTGAGAGAGAATCGTCTGTACGCCAAGTACGAGAAGTGTGTCTTCGAACAGTCTTCTCTCCCCTTCCTGGGTTACCTCATCACCGAGACCGGACTGCAGATGGACCCAAAGAAGGTCTCTGCCATTCTCAACTGGCCTCCTCCTTCTGGACTGAAGGCAATCCAACGTTTTCTGGGATTCGCCAATTATTACCGTCAGTTCATTCCTCACTTCTCTGCTCTGACTGCTCCTCTCTCCGCCTTGACCAAGAAGGGGGCTAATCCAAAGGACTGGTCACCTGCGGCCGACGCCGCGTTTGGCTCTCTAAAGCGAGCCTTTGCCTCCTCTCCTGTACTCCACCGTCCAGAGTTAAACCGCCAGTTCACCTTGGAGGTGGATGCCTCCTCCTTAGGAGCCGGAGCAGTGCTCATGCAGAAGTCCTCCTCCGGGAAGATGGTGACTTGCGGTTTCTTCTCCAAGAGCTTCTCCGCCCCTGAACGCAATTACACCATCGGTGATCGAGAGCTATTGGCAATCAAACTGGCTCTGGAGGAATGGCGCTATCTTCTGGAAGGAGCAGTGTACCCCGTCATTATATACACGGACCACAAAAACCTGGAATACCTGCGGTCCGCTCAGCGACTGAACCCCCGGCAAGCCAGGTGGTCCTTGTTCTTTGCCCGGTTCGATTTCCAGCTCCATTTCCGACCAGCGGACAAGAATGTACGCGCTGATGCCTTGTCTAGGTCTTTCATGCCCATGGAGCAGGAAGAGGAGACATCCCAACCCATCGTCTGTCCAAGTAAGATTATTCCGGTGGCTCCTGTCACCCTGGCCCAGATACCGCCCGGGAAGACCTATGTCTCTGAGACAGACAGGCATAAAGTGCTACATTGGCGCCATGCCTCGAAAACAGCCGGTCATGCTGGCCAGAAGAGAACATGGAGTGCGATTGTACGTCATTACTGGTGGCCATCCCTTCGCACGGACGTCGCCTCTTTTGTCTCTGCTTGCTCTTCTTGTGCCAGGAACAAGACGCCCAAACACCTGCCATATGGCCGTCTACTGCCTCTGCCCATACCCTCAGTTCCCTGGCAACACATTGCGATGGACTTTATTACGGACTTGCCATTGTCCTCCGGACACACAGTCATATGGGTCGTGGTGGATCGGTTCTCTAAAATGGCCCATTTCGTCCCTATGGCTGGACTGCCCTCTGCCCAGGAACTCGCGGACGCCTATATACATCACATCTTCCGCTTGCACGGCTTTCCATCACACATTGTGTCCGACAGAGGAACTCAGTTCACCTCCCGCTTCTGGAGGGCTCTCTGTAAACATCTGGGAGTAACGCTGGACTTTTCTTCTGCCTACCATCCTCAGTCGAACGGCCAAGTGGAACGGGTCAATCAGATATTGACCTCTTTCTTACGTCACTACGTCAACGCCCATCATGACGATTGGTCCACACTTCTTCCTTGGGCTGAATTCTCCCATAATCACCACGTCAGTGAGTCCTCCTCCTGTTCTCCCTTCCATGTCGTCTACGGACTTCAGCCGTCTGTCCCATTGCCTGTATCCTCTTCCTCGGATATCCCTGCTGCTGATGCAGTACTCCGTGACTTTACAACCATTTGGGACTCAGTTAAGGCGTCCCTTGCACGTGCATCCCTGCGGATGAAGAGACACGCGGACAAGAGACGTCTGGATCCTCCATGTTTCTCTCCGGGAGATCTCGTCTGGCTTGCTTCCAAGTACGTCCGATTGAAGTTACCATCCTACAAGCTGGGACCTCGCTACATCGGACCGTTTAAAGTCATCGGCAAGATCAATGAGGTCTCCTACAAACTGCAGCTCCCGGCCACGATGAGGATACCCAACTCCTTCCACGTCTCCCTGCTCAAGCCGGTTGTCCTTGGTCCCTTCTCCGCTGCTGCCAGTCCGGCTCCTCCTCCTATTGCTGAGGACGACATCTATGCGGTAAGGGATATCGTGGCCATGAAGACCGTACGAGGCCGACAGTTCTTCCTGGTGGACTGGGCAGGGTATGGTCCTGAGGATAGGTCCTGGGAGCCCAAGGAGAATGTGGGTACTCCGCTGATCCGTGCCTTCCTGTCCCGGTTGCGGGGAGGGGGGCGTGGGGGGGGGGTACTGTCACGCTCCCCGGGTCCTCTGCTCCGCTCCCCGGCTCACCTGCCACGCTCCCCGCTCTCCAGCCTCCATTAGCCGCGCTTCCCAGGCCTCCTGGTCCCCGCTCCCGGCGCCCGTCGGCTTCCCAGCCCCTGGCCGGCTCTGCTGCTTCCTCCTCTCAGCTTCCTGCCCTGGCTTCTGGCACCCGGGCCGCGCGCATGCGCATTAGGGCGCGCGCGCGGTCACTGACCCTTTCTTAAAGGGCCAGTGTCCACTGACAGGAAATGATGCACACAGGTACAGGGTATAAAGGGGATTAATGTCCAAGGGGGCGGGGCCTGTTCTTCGTGTTTCCCAAGCTAGGAGTCAGGTCTCCTTGTGTTCCTGTGAGATACTTACCTCTCTCTCTTTTAGAGCCGATCCTGCATTGCCATCCGGTCCTGCTGTATCTCAAACCCCGAACGCTGCCTATCTACCATCCTGACAGTCCGTACCATCCCGGTTCCCTGCGGTGACCCGCCATCTCGCTCCAACGGTTCCGGACCCCGCCTGACAACATCTCGGCTTCCGAACCTGAGCTCCGTCACCCGGACCACCATCAGTGACCCCGTGGTCCCAGGGACTTCTCCATTGTGTTCTAAGTGCACGGACTGTTCTGCTACCTAAAGTGCTCCAGCTACCGGACTCCGTTCCCTCTTCGGGGAGTTCGGTCCAGAGGATCCACCTCCCGGGTCTGCCCATCCATCTGGCCCTAACACTATCCCTCTATCTATCTATCCATCTATCTATCTATCCCTCTATCTATCTATCTATCTATCTATCTATCTATCCCGCTATCTATCTATCTATCTATCCCTCTATCTATCTATCTATCTATCTATCTATCTATCTATCTATCTATCTATCCCTCTATCTATCCCTCTATCTATCTATCTATCTATCTATCTATCCCTCTATCTATCTATCTATCTATCTATCTATCTATCCCTCTATCTATCTATCCCTCTATCTATCTATCTATCTATCTATCCCTCTATCTATCTATCTATCTATCTATCCCTCTATCTATCTATCAAATCAAATCAAATCAAATAGGCTTTATTGGCAGGACCAAAAAACTATTAGCATAGCCAAAGCAAAAAAGAAGTGTGAAAGGGGAGTGGGTTAGGGTTGTGGGGATGGGGTGTTGGGGCCACAATTTAGGGAGTGATGGCCCATTTGGAGGTCTTTAGTACCCCTCATCTTATGACAAGTGGAGACATATTGGGCGGCGATCTCCACCATTGATTCCTCTTCCCCCAGTAGGATGCGGAGTTTCCTCTCCTCGTCCATGGATGGAAAGTCCGGGGTATGAGCGGTAAGTTTCTGGAAGTGGGAGGCCCTCACTGCTGAGTATTTGTCACAGTGCAGCAGGAAATGCGCATCGTCCTCCAGAGCCCCCTGCTGGCACAGTCTGTTCTCCCGCGGCTTGTATGTCTGTCGGTGCCGCCCTATCTATCTATCTATCTATCTATCTATCTATCTATCTATCTATCTATCCCTCTATCTATCTATCTATCTATCTCTCTATCTATCCCTCTATCTATCTATCTATCTATCTATCTATCTATCTCTCTATCTATCCCTCTATCTATCTATCTATCTATCTCTCTATCTATCCCTCTATCTATCTATCTATCTATCTATCTCTCTATCTATCCCTCTATCTATCTATCTATCTATCTATCCCTCTATCTATCTCTCTATCTATCCCTCTATCTATCTATCTATCTATCTATCTCTCTATCTATCCCTCTATCTATCTATCTATCTATCTATCTATCTATCCCTCTATCTATCTATCTATCTATCTATCTATCCCTCTATCCATCTATCTATCCATATCCATCTATCTATCTATCTATCTATCTATCTATCTATCCATCTATCTATCCCTCTATCCATCTATCTATCTATCTATCTATCTATCTATCTATCCCTCTATCTATCTATCTATCTATCTATCTATCCCTCTATCTATCTATCCCTCTATCCCTCTATCTATCTATCTATCTATCTATCTACCTATCTATCTATCTATCTATCTATCCCTCTATCTATCTATCTATCTATCTATCTATCTATCTATCTATCTATCCCTCTATCTATCTATCTATCTATCTATCTATCTATCTATCTATCTATCTATCTATCTATCTATCTATCTATCCCTCTATCTATCTATCTATCTATCTATCTATCTATCTATCTATCTATCTATCTATCTATCTATCTGTCCCTCTATCTATCTATCTATCTATCTATCCCTCTATCTATCTATCTATCTATCTATCTATCTATCTATCTATCTATCTATCTATCTATCTATCCCTCTATCCATCTATCTATCTATCTATCTATCTATCCCTCTATCTATCTATCCCTCTATCTATCAATCTATCTATCTATCTTTCATCACATGGGTAGGTCATTAAAAATGGAAGAAATAGTCCCTCAATATTGGAGTGTCTGTAGAGAAGGAGCGCGGAGTAATAATAGAGGCTGGATGTGATGTTGGATTTACAGGGGTTCAGAGCAGGTCAGAAAAACCACATTATAACGGGAGGAAAATGAAACCGCGGGACGGCGCCAAGGAATATTCTGTTACAAAGACAACGGGACAGAGGCTTAAAGCTGCAAGACCCCGCTATTATGTGCCTGATATCACAGGGTGGCGGATACAGGGGACAGAGGCTTAAAGCTGCAAGACCCCGCTATTATGCGCCTGATATCACAGGGTGGCGGATACAGGGGACAGAGGCTTAAAGCTGCAAGACCCCGCTATTATGTGCCTGATATCACAGGGTGGCGGATACAGGGGACAGAGGCTTAAAGCTGCAAGACCCCGCTATTATGTGCCTGATATCACAGGGTGGCGGATACAGGGGACAGAGGCTTAAAGCTGCAAGACCCCGCTATTATGTGCCTGATATCACAGGGTGGCGGATACAGGGGACAGAGGCTTAAAGCTGCAAGACCCCGCTATTATGTGCCTGATATCACAGGGTGGCGGATACAGGGGACAGAGGCTTAAAGCTGCAAGACCCCGCTATTATGTGCCTGATATCACAGGGTGGCGGATACAGGGGACAGAGGCTTAAAGCTGCAAGACCCCGCTATTATGTGCCTGATATCACAGGGTGGTGGGTACAGGGGACAGAGGCTTAAAGCTGCAAGACCCCGCTATTATGTGCCTGATATCACAGGGTGGTGGATACAGGGGACAGAGGCTTAAAGCTGCAAGACCCCGCTATTATGCGCCTGATATCACAGGGTGGCGGATACAGGGGACAGAGGCTTAAAGCTGCAAGACCCCGCTATTATGTGCCTGATATCACAGGGTGGTGGGTACAGGGGACAGAGGCTTAAAGCTGCAAGACCCCGCTTTTATGCGCCTGATATCACAGGGTGGTGGATACAGGGGACAGAGGCACACGGGGGCATATGGTGATATGTGCCCTGATACTGCAGAAGACACAGAAGGGCAGAGGCAGCAGGGACTGTGCAGGGCTATGGAGCCTGGGGGACTATGTGACCGAAAATCACAAGATCTGTCCCAAGAAGCTTTCACTCACTTCTGAGATGCCCAGACAGAAGATAAGACATCCTGCGGAGCCCAATGGTGGCCCGAGGGCTAAACCATCTTAGATAGTGTTTGGTATTTACTATTCAATATGGGACATTTTCTCCAAATTGCTCTTTTCCTAACAGGATCTTACTCACATCCCGAACCCCCAAACCCATCAGGTCTGCTCAGCACATAAGTTATTTGCTCCAGCAGCTGCACAGCCCCTGTATCCAGCAATCACCATCACAATGCCTGAGAATGAGCCCTGCCACAGCACGGAAGGAAGGCAGCCTCAGATTACATTGTATCTATTCATTATACCGTCTGCTGGCGGCATGCTCCACTATACTGCAATCCAACTGCCTGACAGAGGTCATTGTGTATACAGGGGGAACCTGCAAAATGTATCCAGTAGCATAGTAGTTATATTCCTGTACATAGGGGCAGTATTATAGTAGTTATATTCTTGTACATAGGGGCAGTATTATAGTAGTTGTATTCTTGTACATAGGGGCAGTATTATAGTAGTTGTATTCTTGTACATAGGAGCAGTATTATAGTAGTTATATTCTTGTACATAGGAGCAGTATTATAGTAGTTATATTCTTGTACATAAGAGCAGTATTATAGTAGTTATATTCTTGTACATAGGGGCAGTATTATAGTAGTTATATTCTTGTACATAGGAGCAGTATTATAGTAGTTACATTCTTGTACATAAGAGCAGTATTATAGTAGTTATATTCTTGTACATAGGGGCAGTATTATAGTAGTTATATTCTTGTACATAGGAGCAGTATTATAGTAGTTATATTCTTGTACATAGGAGCAGTATTATAGTAGTTATATTCTTGTACATAGGGAGCAGTATTATAGTAGTTATATTCTTGTACATGGGGGCAATATTATAGTAGTTATATTCTTGTACATAGGGGCAGTATTATAGTAGTTATATTCTTGTACATAGGGGCAGTATTATAGTAGTTATATTCTTGTACATAGGGGCAGTATTATAGTAGTTATATTCTTGTACATAAGAGCAGTATTATAGTAGTTATATTCTTGTACATGGGGGCAGTATTATAGTAGTTATATTCTTGTACATAGGGGGCAGTATTATAGTAGTTATATTCTTGTACATAGGGGCAGTATTATAGTAGTTATATTCTTGTACATAGGAGCAGTATTATAGTAGTTATATTCTTGTATATAGGGGCAGTATTATAGTAGTTATATTCTTGTACATATGAGTAGTATTATAGTAGTTATATTCCTGTACATAGGCGGCAGTATTATAGTAGTTATATTCCTGTACATAGGGGCAGTATTATAGTAGTTATATTCTTGTACATAGGGGCAGTATTATAGTAGTTATATTCCTGTACATAGGCGGCAGTATTATAGTAGTTATATTCTTGTACATAAGAGCAGTATTATAGTAGTTATATTCTTATACATAGGGGCAGTATTATAGTAGTTATATTCCTGTACATAGGCGGCAGTATTATAGTAGTTATATTCTTGTACATAAGAGCAGTATTATAGTAGTTATATTCTTGTACATAGGGGCAGTATTATAGTAATGATATTCTTGTACATAGCAGTAGTATTATAGTAGTTATATTCTTGTACATAGGGGCAGTATTATAGTAATGATATTCTTGTACATAGCAGCAGTATTATAGTAGTTATATTCTTGTACATAGGAGGCAGTATTATTGTAGTTTTATTTTTTAATGCTCACATATACAAGTAAAATATATCTTTGTACCGTGTTAGCCAGTAGAGATAAAAAAAATTGTTTAAAAGAACAGAGAGTCCTCAGTGGTTGATACCTTTTAATGGCTAACTGAAAAGATGGTAATAATTGCAAGCTTTCGAGACTACTCAGGTCTCTTCATCAGGCATGGTATAACACAAAATCTGAAGAGTCACGTATTTATACACAACAGGACTTAGAATAGTGCAGTAAAAAAAAAAAAAAAAAAAAAAAAAAAAAAAAAAGAACAAGTTATATGAAACAGAACTATCTCCATGGCAGGGGGACAAGCTGTTCTAGCCATAAATACTGATGCAGTTCAGTGTGAAAGTTTTATTGTCCTTTGATAAGGGTCTGGTCCAGGCTGTGACACGCTCGGATGGTCAGAGGAGCACATCTTTTAACTGATGTAAAAAGACATGAATCCATGAGACACATTCATTCCTTCTCTGAATGTGTCAAAGGTCATCATAAGTTTGTACTCCCATAGTCTCCTGTCTCTCTGGGACTTGAAGTTTCCTTTCAATACCAGCAATTTCATGTCCATGATGCTGTGGTCTGGGTTACAAAAATGTTTGGCCACAGGTAGATCCATCCTTTTTTCTCTAATTGTGTGGCGGTGAGAATTCATCCTTGTCCTGAGCTGTTGTCCTGTCTCCCCTACATACAGACCCCCAGTTGGACATTTGGTACATATAATTAAGTACACCACATTGGTTGTGGTGCAGCTGAACGTACCTGGGATCTTGTAGTCCTGATGTGATCTGGGAATCTTTATCTTGTCCGTTGTCAATATTAATGGACAGGTCTTGCATTTTTTCTGGTTGCAGGGAAATGTTCCTGTTGGTGTTGGAGAGGACAGGGAGCTTCTGACAATGATGCTTCTTAGATTTGGGGGCTGTCTAAAACACAGAAGTGGGGGGTCTGGAAAAATAGATTTTAACCGGGCATCTTTTTGCAGTAATGGTTGTAGTTTCCGTGCAGCTCCTCTAAACACCTCCAGATGTGGATTGTAGGTGACTACAAGAGGGACCCGGTTGTTCTCTTCTTTGGTTTTATAATGTAGAAGATGGTTTCTTGATATTCTGGTGGCTCTTATAATCTGGTTTTCAATTGTTCTTGGGTGGTAGCCTTGATTCAAAAAGGTTTTTCTGAGGCCCTCAAGGTGATTGTCTCTATCTGTACTGTTGGAACATATCCGATTGTACCTGATAGCCTGGCTGTATACAATAGAGTTTTTTATATGTTTTGGATGAAAACTGTCCCATTTCAGGTATGTTGGACGGTCAATTGGCTTCTTGTACAGGGATGTCTGTATTTCATTGTTCCGTAGTTTAATGATGGTGTCCAAGAAGTTGATTTCCGTGCAGGAGTAGTTGAGTGTTAGGTTGATGGTGGGATGAAACTGATTAAATTGTTCATGGAAGGTCTTCAGCTGCTCCTCAGACTCTGTCCAGATGATTAAAATATCATCAATGTAACGGTAGTAGGCCAGAGGCCTGATAGGACAAGAGGATAAAAAGTCACTCTCAAGCTTGGCCATGAAAAGATTTGCATATTGTGGTGCCATTTTGCTTCCCATTGCAGTCCCAGTCTCCTGTAGATATATGTCATTGTCAAATTCAAAGTAATTATGGGTGAGGATAAATTTTGTAAGCTTCACCACAGAATTGGCATCAGTTCCTGTATTTTCCAGGAAAATTTTGCAAGCATTTAATCCATCCTGGTGTGGAATATTCGAGTACAAGGATTCCACATCCATGGTGGCAAGGATGGTTCCCTCTGGAAGAGGACCTATTGCTGATAGTTTTTTCAATAGGTCAGTAGTGTCCTGGATGTAGCTGCTTGTATCCCTTACCAAGGGTTTAAGGATACCCTCTACCCATCCAGAGACTTGTTCAGTGAGGGTGCCCACACATGAAATGATGGGTCTTCCTGGGTTTCCAGATTTGTGAATTTTGGGAAGCATGTAGAATGTGCCTATTCTTGGACTCACCGGTATCAGTTCATCAGTTCTTATGGATATGTCAGGCAGACAAGAGGCCAACTTGTTAAGTTCCTTGTAATAGTCCTGTGTAGGGTCAGACTCCAATTTCTTATAGTAGCGTGTGTCCATCAGTTGTCTGTGTGCTTCCTTCATGTAGTCTGATTTGTTCATCATGACTATTGCACCCCCCTTGTCTGCAGGTTTAATGATGATTTCTTTGTTGGTTTTCAAAGATTTTATGGCCCTTCTCTCCTGGGCACTGATGTTGGATGGTTGCCTCCTGTGTGTGTCTAGGAAAGTGGATTTTACCAAATGTCTGAAAGTGTCTATATAGTTATCCAGATGAGGGTTGCGTCCTGGTGGAGGTGTCCAATCTGATCTTTTCCTGGTTGTCAAGATCCGTCTTCCTTCAGTCTGGGAGGATTCTGAAACATCTGCATCGCTAAAATATTCCCTCAGACGTAGTCTCCTGAAGTAATCTTCCATGTCGCTGCAGAGTTCAATTTTGTCTAGAGCTTTAGTCGGACAAAATGAGAGTCCTCTAGAAAGCACAGCAACTTCCATTTTGTTTGGTTTGTAATCCGAGAGATTGATAACACAGTTAGATGCTTTTGTGCCTTGAATGGACTTGGTTTCCAAGTTGTCAGGTTTTGGCTTTGTTCTCCACCTGTTTGACTGTACAGGACAGAGACATTTCGTCTGCACCAATACAAGTATGCACCATATAAGTATGATGCATTGAATTAGGCCAGAGATATTATGATGCACTTGGTCATCTATCATCTGCCATCATCTAATCACCATGTCTATCTTCCCACAGGTATGTCAATTCATGCACTCTACTTTCCCATGAACTGATCTTCACTCCACTTTGCTCTGCTGTGTGTGCTAATACCTGGTATGTCAATTCATGCACTCTACTTTCCCATGAACTGATCTTCACTCCACTTTGCTCTGCTGTGTGTGCTAATACCTGGTATGTCAATTCATGCACTCTACTTTCCCATGAACTGATCTTCACTCCACTTTGCTCTGCTGTGTGTGCTAATACCTGGTATGTCAATTCATGCACTCTACTTTCCCATGAACTGATCTTCACTCCACTTTGCTCTGCTGTGTGTGCTAATACCTGGTATGTCAATTCATGCACTCTACTTTCCCATGAACTGATCTTCACTCCACTTTGCTCTGCTGTGTGTGCTAATACCTGGTATGTCAATTCATGCACTCTACTTTCCCACTATATCTGACCTGTTCTTTCTTTGCTTCAATATCTTCCTGACATCCTCCAGCATCTGTGTGATCTCCCCCCCCCCTGTTTTGCACCCCCCTTTTATGACCTTTGTTTATTTTGCCTATGTTAAGCTGCACCTTTTTTTTTTTTTTTTTTTTTTTTTTTTTTTTTTTTTTTTTTTTTTTGATTGAGTGATCAAGGGGTTAGTCTTGCAACCCACCCCCTCACAGCTGAGTGCACTTGTATGTGTATATAGTGGGGCAACTAAATGTCTGCACAAGACATTTCGTCTGCACCAATACAAGTATGCACCATATAAGTATGATGCATTGAATTAGGCCAGAATTGGGCCGGAAGTGACCGGAAGGTAACAGCATACATAGTCACTGTAAACAATGTTTGTGTTTCTATTCACTCTCACCCCTATAATACTTCACTTCTCACTGCCCCCTCTGATCCCTCAAGCCAGTAATGAACTTTACATCTCTCCCTCCATCCTCCCCACCCATCTTACCTTCCCCTCACATATTTTCTTCCACATTTCACCTAGTGTCTCCAGACACACACGCCCATCTCATGGCCTCTCCTGCTCCCACCTACTAACACTCTCACTGCTTCTCCTCAGTGCTGGGGATATTGCTTCAAATCCAGGTCCTCCTCACCACATCCCTATTGTCACTTCAAACCCTCTTCAACAACCTAACACAAATTTCCGCACCCTCTCAAACCTCATACCCATTCACCCAGCCCCCGCTCCCCCAGTCCCACTAACAGGAGCTCTATGGAACGCTCGCTCTGTCTGCAACAAACTATCCTACATTCATGATCTGTTCATCACTAATAAACTCTCCTTCCTCGCCATCACAGAAACCTGGCTCACCCCCTCTGACACAGCCTCTCCTGCTGCACTTTCTTATGGCGGTCTCCAACTCTCTCACACCCCCCGCCCCAGTAACAAGCATGGTGGAGGAGTTGGTTTGCTCCTGTCCGACCAATGCTCCTTTACCCCAATTCCACTACCACCCTCTGTCACGCTCCCCTCTTTTGAGGTGCACTCCGTACGCATCTACGCCCCCTCCAACCTTCAGCTGGCTGTCATTTACCGCCCTCCAGGGCCAGCCACTGCCTTTTTTGACCATTTCACCACCTGGCTACTACATTTCCTTTCCACCGACATCCCCACCATCATCATGGGTGATTTCAATATCCCCATTGACACTTCCCACTCATCTGTCTCCAAACTTCTAACACTCGCTTCCTCCTTCGGCCTCACCCAATGGTCTTCTGCAGCTACTCACAAAGATGGCCACACGCTGGACCTCATCTTCACTCGCCTCTGTTCCCTATCTAACCTCTCTAACTCGCCTCTCCCCCTGTCTGACCACAACCTACTCACATTCTCTTCCCTCTCTTCTCCAAGTATGCAACCCCCCCTCCACAAATTTTCACACCCTCGCAGAAATATCAAACACATTGATTTACACGCCCTTTCTCAGTCCCTTCTCCCCCTCACAGACATTGCATTTCTACATGATGCAGATGCCGCTGCAACTTTATACAACACTACAATCTCTGCAGCTCTCGAATCAGCTGCCCCCCTCACACACACCAAAACCCGCACAATCAACAGGCAACCCTGGCACACAAGGCAGACTAAAGAACTTAGACGGGCTTCCAGAATTGCTGAGCGCAGATGGAAGAGGTCTCATTCCACTGAGCACTTCATTGCATATAAAGAGTCCCTCACCACTTTCAAGTCCACACTCACTGCTGCAAAACAAACCTACTTCTCATCCCTCATATCTTCTTTCTCTCACAACCCTAAACAGCTATTCAACACTTTCAATTCTCTCCTTCGTCCTCCGGCACCACCTCCCTCTCCTCTCATCTCAGCTGAAGACTTTGCCTCTTTCTTCAAGCGGAAGATTGACAACATCAGAGCAAGCTTTGGCCCACAATCACCACAGCCCCTCATCATAGCTACTCAGCCATCTTCCTCCAAATCCAGCTTCTCCACCATGACAGAAAACAATCTCTCCACTCTACTCTCAAGATCACATCTAACCACCTGTGCACTGGACCCGCTCCCATCGCACCTCATCCCCAACATCACCGCAGTCCTCATCCCAGCCCTAACCCATCTCTTCAACCTATCACTAGCAAGTGGTGTAGTCCCTTCATGCTTTAAACATGCCTCTATTACACCCATCCTCAAAAAGCCCTCCCTTGACCCATCCTCTGTGTCAAACTATCGCCCCATATCCCTTCTCCCCTACGCCTCAAAACTACTGGAACAGCATGTCCATCTTGAATTGTCCTCATACCTCTCCTCCTGCTCCCTCTTTGACCGGCTTCAATCTGGCTTCCGACCACATCATTCTACCGAAACTGCCCTAACCAAAGTCACCAATGATCTACTAACCGCCAAAGCCAAGCGACACTACTCTGTCCTCCTCCTCCTGGACCTGTCCTCTGCCTTCGACACAGTAGACCATTCCCTCCTACTACAGATTCTCTCATCTCTGGGCATCACAGACTTGGCCCTATCCTGGATCTCCTCATACCTAACCGACCGAACTTTCAGCGTCTCCCATTCTCACACCACTTCCTCATCTCGCCCCCTATCTGTCGGTGTCCCCCAAGGCTCAGTTCTTGGACCCCTGCTGTTCTCCATCTATACCTTCGGCTTGGGACAGCTCATAGAGTCCCACGGCTTCCAGTATCATCTCTATGCCGATGACACACAGATCTACCTCTCTGGACCTGACATTACCTCCCTACTAACCAAAATTCCACAATGTCTGTCTGCTATTTCATCCTTCTTCTCGGCGCGATTCCTAAAACTTAACATGGACAAAACAGAGTTTATTGTCTTTCCTCCTCCTCACTCATCTCCTCCAACAAGCCTTTCCATCACACTTGATGGTTGCTCACTCTCCCCAGTCTCACAAGCTCGTTGCCTTGGAGTGACCCTCGACTCTGCTCTATCCTTCAAGCCACACATCCAAGCCCTCTTCACCTCATGCCGATTACAACTCAAAAATATCTCCCGGATCCGTGCTTTTCTTAACCAAGAATCTGCAAAAACATTAGTGCATGCCCTCATCATCTCCCGCCTCGACTACTGCAACCTCCTGCTCTCTGGCCTCCCTTCCAACACTCTTGCACCCCTCCAATCTATCCTAAACTCTGCAGCCCGCTTAATCCACCTCTCCCCTCGCTACTCCCCAGCCTCGCCACTCTGCCAATCCCTTCACTGGCTTCCCATCGCCCAACGACTCCAGTTCAAAACATTAACCATGACATACAAAGCCATGCACAACCTGTCTCCTCCCTACATCTGTGACCTAGTCTCCCGGTACCTACCTGCACGCAACCTTAGATCCTCACAAGATCTCCTTCTCTGCTCCTCTCTTATCTCCTCTTCCCACAATCGTGTACAAGATTTCTCCCGTGCATCCCCCATACTCTGGAACGCTCTACCTCAGCACATCAGACTCTCCACGACCGTGGAAAGCTTCAAGAGGAACCTCAAGACCCACCTCTTCCAACAAGCCTACAACCTACAATAGCCTTCAGCCCAGTAGACCACTGCGCAACCAGCTCTGTCCTCACCTATTGTACCATCACCCATTCCCTGTAGACTGTGAGCCCTCGCGGGCAGGGTCCTCTCTCCTCCTATACCAGTCTGTCTTGTACTGTTAATGATTGTTGTACGTATACCCTCTTTCACTTGTAAAGCGCCATGGAATAAATGGCGCTATAATAATAAATAATAATAATAATAATAATAGTATCGGTATGATGATGCACAGTGATAATATGGTGGCGGTGCAGGGTTTATGTAATGACTCCATATTGTATAGTATCGGTATGATGATGTGCAGTGATAATATGGTGGCGGTGCAGGGTCTATGTAATGACTCCATATTGTATAGTATCGGTATGATGATGTGCAGTGATAATATGGTGGCGGTGCAGAGTCTATGTAATGACTCCATATTGTATAGTATCGGTATGATGATGTGCAGTGATAATATGGTGGCGGTGCAGGGTTTATGTAATGACTCCATATTGTATAGTATCGGTATGATGATGTGCAGTGATAATATGGTGGCGGTGCAGGGTCTATGTAATGACTCCATATTGTATAGTATCGGTATGATGATGTGCAGTGATAATATGGTGGCGGTGCGGGGTTTATGTAATGACTCCATATTGTATAGTATCGGTATGATGATGTGCAGTGATAATATGGTGGCGGTGGTGCGGGGGGGGGGGGTGTATGATCCGCGCAGTCCATATATTTTAGGCCTTTGTGATCTTCAGTAACTCTGTGTGAGCAGTTCCCTCTCTTGTTGCCAAATTAAAAAGCCTCCTATTAATTATAAGTGCGGCGCGGTGGCGGGGGCGTGCGCGGTATCATGCCGCCAGTAGGGTATAATTAATATGAATACACATCCTCTGACGGGAGGGCAGGGGATTTGGGGGGATGTTAATCGGGTGCGGACAGCTGCCTCCCATCCAGGGATTATAGGCACAGATCGGTACTGCTCATACAAAGCCTCCATCCATTATACATTATTACATGACCCTGTGCTGGCACCACCTCCACCGCCTGCTGGTATCACATACACAGGCGGCCTGTCATCTGCGGGGGTCTACAGAACCGAGGCTGCGGGGGTCAGCTCTGACCTAAGCATCTAGAGACCATGATATAGCCACGAGCGCAGGACTGGGGGTTCTCTGTCACTTTGAGGGGTACTAGATGGGGTTAATGTAGACCCCTCTATGTATTAGTACTAGTGGAAAGTTGCTTCGAGGACCCAAACCTACTATTGCATTGCCCATGTTAGTGGGTGCAGGTACAGTCCTGAGTGTGGGAACATTAATGGGTGCAGGTACAGTGCTGAGTGTGGGCACATTAGTGGGGGCAGGTACAGTGCTGAGTGTGGGCACATTAGTGGGGGCAGGTACAGTGCTGAGTGTGGGCACATTAGTGGGGGCAGGTGCAGTGCTGAGTGTGGGAACATTAGTGGGGGCAGGTGCAGTGCTGAGTGTGGACACATTAGTGGGGGCAGGTACAGTGCTGAGTGTGGGCACATTAGTGGGGGCAGGTACAGTGCTGAGTGTGGGCACATTAGTGGGGGCAGGTGCAGTGCTGAGTGTGGGAACATTAGTGGGTGCAGGTACAGTGCTGAGTGTGGGAACATTAGTGGGGGCAGGTGCAGTGCTGAGTGTGGACACATTAGTGGGGGCAGGTACAGTGCTGAGTGTGGGCACATTAGTGGGGGCAGGTACAGTGCTGAGTGTGGTTACATTAGTGGGTGCAGGTACAGTCTGACCCTACACAGGACTATTACAAGGAACTTAACAAGTTGGCCTCTTGTCTGCCTGACATATCCATAAGAACTGATGAACTGATACCGGTGAGTCCAAGAATAGGCACATTCTACATGCTTCCCAAAATTCACAAATCTGGAAACCCAGGAAGACCCATCATTTCATGTGTGGGCACCCTCACTGAACAAGTCTCTGGATGGGTAGAGGGTATCCTTAAACCCTTGGTAAGGGATACAAGCAGCTACATCCAGGACACTACTGACCTATTGAAAAAACTATCAGCAATAGGTCCTCTTCCAGAGGGAACCATCCTTGCCACCATGGATGTGGAATCCTTGTACTCGAATATTCCACACCAGGATGGATTAAATGCTTGCAAAATTTTCCTGGAAAATACAGGAACTGATGCCAATTCTGTGGTGAAGCTTACAAAATTTATCCTCACCCATAATTACTTTGAATTTGACAATGACATATATCTACAGGAGACTGGGACTGCAATGGGAAGCAAAATGGCACCACAATATGCAAATCTTTTCATGGCCAAGCTTGAGAGTGACTTTTTATCCTCTTGTCCTATCAGGCCTCTGGCCTACTACCGTTACATTGATGATATTTTAATCATCTGGACAGAGTCTGAGGAGCAGCTGAAGACCTTCCATGAACAATTTAATCAGTTTCATCCCACCATCAACCTAACACTCAACTACTCCTGCACGGAAATCAACTTCTTGGACACCATCATTAAACTACGGAACAATGAAATACAGACATCCCTGTACAAGAAGCCAATTGACCGTCCAACATACCTGAAATGGGACAGTTTTCATCCAAAACATATAAAAAACTCTATTGTATACAGCCAGGCTATCAGGTACAATCGGATATGTTCCAACAGTACAGATAGAGACAATCACCTTGAGGGCCTCAGAAAAACCTTTTTGAATCAAGGCTACCACCCAAGAACAATTGAAAACCAGATTATAAGAGCCACCAGAATATCAAGAAACCATCTTCTACATTATAAAACCAAAGAAGAGAACAACCGGGTCCCTCTTGTAGTCACCTACAATCCACATCTGGAGGTGTTTAGAGGAGCTGCACGGAAACTACAACCATTACTGCAAAAAGATGCCCGGTTAAAATCTATTTTTCCAGACCCCCCACTTCTGTGTTTTAGACAGCCCCCAAATCTAAGAAGCATCATTGTCAGAAGCTCCCTGTCCTCTCCAACACCAACAGGAACATTTCCCTGCAACCAGAAAAAATGCAAGACCTGTCCATTAATATTGACAACGGACAAGATAAAGATTCCCAGATCACATCAGGACTACAAGATCCCAGGTACGTTCAGCTGCACCACAACCAATGTGGTGTACTTAATTATATGTACCAAATGTCCAACTGGGGGTCTGTATGTAGGGGAGACAGGACAACAGCTCAGGACAAGGATGAATTCTCACCGCCACACAATTAGAGAAAAAAGGATGGATCTACCTGTGGCCAAACATTTTTGTAACCCAGACCACAGCATCATGGACATGAAATTGCTGGTATTGAAAGGAAACTTCAAGTCCCAGAGAGACAGGAGACTATGGGAGTACAAACTTATGATGACCTTTGACACATTCAGAGAAGGAATGAATGTGTCTCATGGATTCATGTCTTTTTACATCAGTTAAAAGATGTGCTCCTCTGACCATCCGAGCGTGTCACAGCCTGGACCAGACCCTTATCAAAGGACAATAAAACTTTCACACTGAACTGCATCAGTATTTATGGCTAGAACAGCTTGTCCCCCTGCCATGGAGATAGTTCTGTTTCATATAACTTGTTCTTTTTTTTTTTTTTTTTTTTTTTTTTTTTTTTTTTACTGCACTATTCTAAGTCCTGTTGTGTATAAATACGTGACTCTTCAGATTTTGTGTTATACCATGCCTGATGAAGAGACCTGAGTAGTCTCGAAAGCTTGCAATTATTACCATCTTTTCAGTTAGCCATTAAAAGGTATCAACCACTGAGGACTCTCTGTTCTTTTAAACAATTTTTTTTGCTCACATATAGTAATTCATTCTACACACAGAGCCTTCAGTCTCCTTTATAAGGTAACTGGATTTAAGATCTGAGACTCTTAGATTAATACATTTAGGTTTCTCCCTAAGACAAGAAATATAATCAGGAAACTAAAATAGACATAAAGAATCTTAAATTATTCCTGCGGTTTTTCAGCACATGACTTCATTGCTCTGTGGGATCTCATACAGCCAGATATGTCTAGCGAGAGGCAATGACCTGATGGAAAGTATTTAAACACCTAACGTCCCCCTCTCACCTCCCCATTATTCCCCTACAAGCTGTGGATTTAAGCTGGGAAAACAATGTTGTGTACGAGGCCGGGAAATTAAAGTCAGAGTACCACCTTCACCTTCACCATAATAATGAGTCCAAACTTCGGCTCCACAATTTGTACATAGTCAAAATCTAAATGCCTGTTTGGTTAATGTGGCCTCAATTGTTAAAATATTATAGTAAAGACTACCACCATATAGTGCCAATCAATAAACACGCAATAACGTGAAAGTAGCGCCAAAATATTCACACTAGAAAGTTTATAAATACATTCCTAAAAAGGGCAATAATGAAATCCCTTCTTCGGGTCAAAGAGGGTCCGTCATCTATCCTGCCCCTACTGGGTCACACAGTCCTGTGGTGTCCAGCTATAGAAGGTCCCAGCATTTGGTTGCACAAACTGCTCCCTGACCTTCTCTTATTTCTGCTTCCTTTTCATTCCTTTCCCTTTAGGACCCTGCAGAGTCCCTCAGCCTTTCAGCTGCTTTTCATCAGCACATCCCTTGGTGTCATTATTTACCTTCACTTCCTATTATTCTGTGATGATGATGATGATAGCTCTTATACTCTTAACAAGTGTTCAGTGCAAGCAGTCGGCTTGCATACATCTGGAGAAACTTTGTTGTTGCTGAAATTCCTCTCTGGAGGTAAGTTGTTCGTTCACTTTCCGCCTGTTTGTTATGCCCGTGTCTTCTTTAGTGTTTAGTGGGGATGACTAAGTACTCATCCTATCCATTCCTTACCTAGGGCCCAGGTCAGGGTCAGCCAGGGTCAGGTATCCTGCTCGGCGCATAGGTGCAGAAGCTATCTAGGGTGGTGAGGGAAGCTAGGGCCCAGCAATAGGGAGACCTAGGGTCAGGTATCCTGCTCGGCGCATAGGTGCGGATCCTATCTAAGGTGGTGAGGGAACCCAGGGCCCAGCACTAGTGATACCTAGGGTCAGCTATCTGGCTCGGCGCATAGGTGCAGAACCTATCTAGGGGGGTGAG